>NC_065446.1:108623738-108866526 GCF_917563875.1 Diabrotica virgifera virgifera
AACTTTTACTTTAGATGTCTGGGTTAGTCCTTTTTTTTGACCAATTATACTATACTACCTCCGTAACTTTTGAACCGTTCATTTTAGAAGGATTATGTATAGGACCTTTTTTATTTCAAATTTAATGTAGAACATTTTTGTATAGAAGGTTGTTCATGCTAAACCGCATAGTTTTTAGGTCTGGATCCCGCGTATAAAAAAAAAGTTGATTAATAGCAAGCTGAAAATTTGTTAATAGCTTAAGGGTGTCTAGTCGGATAAACTTTGATATATGGGAACACTGTAACAAGGGCAGTTTTAATTGTGGAACAGGTTAAAAATTTAGAACGGTTAGACCACGAAAACGGCACACTTATTTTGTCCGACAGAACAGACTGAAACTCTCCGAACAGAGATTAAACTCTCATGCAAAAATCAGACTGCTATTTATCACTTGTCATAATTCCTGTCATTTGACATATTCTACATGTTCCACTCATTAAAACGCCCATTTGGTGATAAATAGCAGTCTGATTTTTGCATGAGAGTTTAATCTCTGTTCGGAGAGTTTAAGTCTGTTCTGTCGGACAAAATACATGTGCCGTTTTTGTGGTCTGACCGTTCCAAATTTTTAACCTGTTCCACAATTAAAACTTCCCCTGTTCCAGTGTTCCCATATATCAAAGTTTGTCCGACTAGACACCCTTAAGCTATTAACAAATTTTCAGCTTGCTATTAATCAACTTTTTTTTCATACGCGGGATCCAGACCTATTTAGAAATATTGACGAAAAACGTAAAAAACTACGAATTTACCGATTTCCCCCCCTCTCACCCCAAACCCGACACTCAAAATGGTGTGACTTTTTTCTGAACATTATGTGGACCATATAGAACAATTTGGTGTTGGAGGATAACTTTCACTTTGGATGTCTGGGTTTGGGTCTAGTTATACCACACTATTATGGAATAAAATTATTTTTGTCCTTGTTTCAAGAAACCTATAAAAACGCTGAAACAAGTCGATTTAAAAAAAAAAATGTGCACTTTTTAAACATAAATTTAAATGTACAGGGTGATTCATGCAAGCCTAACCTAGTCCATAGGCTTTATTTTTAATGGAGCACCCTGTATATTTTTATATTTTTAAAATCTGCTTAACCACCTGATTTCAACGAACTATATCATCTAGGGTGTATTATGAATAATACAGGGTGAAATTTTGAAATTATATAGTATGGAAATCACTTATGGAATAAAATTGTTTGTGTACTTATTTTAAAAAATTATACAAAATACTGGGACACGTTAACTTTTAAATTCAAATGGGCGCTTTACAAACATAAATTTAAATATACAGGGTGATGTACACAAGTACAGCATAGTCCATGATCTTTAGTTTTAATGGATCACTCTGCATATTTTTATGTTCTTAGAAGCTACTTCACAACCCCATCTCAAAAAGTGTATTATGTAGGCTGCATTATGAATAATACAAGGTGAAATTCTGAAATTATTTATAAATTTCGTTAAGACATTAAATACAAAACCCAAAATATTTATACTTAGTTTAGAAAGTGTAAGTATGTCTTTATTGAGCTAATTTAAAAATAATACCAATACGACTGTTTAAAGTATGATAAATTATTAATTTCAGAATTTTATGTAGGTATTTAACATCTTGACGAAAATTATACATAATTTTAAAATTTCACCTTGTCCTATTTATAATAGGCCCTACATAATACACTTTTTTGATATAAGGTTGTTTAGCAGATTCTAAAAACATAAAAATATACAGGGTGTTTAATTAAAATAAAAGATCATGGACGATACTAGACTTGTGTTAATCATCCTGTATATTTAAATTTATGTTTAAACAGTTAATATTTGAATTTAAAAGTTGACGTATCCTATCGTTTTTTATAATTTTCTAAAATAACTACACAAACAATTTTATTCCATAAGTGGTTTCCATACACCATAATTTCAAAATTTCACCCTATATTATTCATAATACACCGTTCATGATATGGTTCGTTGAAATCAGGTTGTGAAACAACTTTTGAAAGTATGAAAATATATAGGGTGTTCCATTAAAAATAAAGCTTATGGAGTATGCTAGTCTTGCATGAATCACCCTGTACATTTAAATTGTTGTTTAACCCTTATCCGGGCAAGGTGGGTCCAAAAGGTCCGAGACGCCAATTCTTTTATCATAAACAGATAAAAAAAATTATTTAGTTTTATGCATCACTGAATTTGTTTAGAAGTATGTTTCCTTCAACGTAGTCACGAGCTATTCAAAATATTCATTATCATTTTTGAAATTATTGCGTCCAAAGAATTTTGTCACGTAAAGGGGCAACACGGGCCCGTCGGAATCTATTTGTATTTATACCTAAAGTCTAAATCTTTGTTACAGAAGTTAATCTAGCAGTCAGGTAATGTTTTCGGGGATTATCTAAACGACTTTTATGATTCCGGAAATCCAACAATAAAGTCTAAACCTGTAACAAACAATGTAAACATCTCTTTGATGTGAACATCAAAGAGATGCTTACAATAGGTGTTATATCTATTCTAAATGAATTTTAAAAACTGATAAATCATTGTTGGAATGCAATAATATTGTTAGGTAGGTACCTATACATATTTTAAAATAAATAATGCATCTGCTATCAATCGTTTGATATCGATGTTAGTGTCGACAACTAATGTCAAAGTGTAGATGATTCTGTTGATTCCTTTTGTTTGTTTGTGAACGAAATTTGTGTGAAGGGATAGAGAACTGGAAATATTGCGACCCTACAGAGCTATATGCCTTTATTGGACTACTACTAACTGCAGGGCACCTGAGTGCCAACATCCATAATGTAGATATACTTTGGAGTAAGTCTTATGGACCTACTACATTTAAAGCTACCATGGGGTTAAAACGATTCAAAAATTTGCTAAGATTTGTTCGATTTGACGATAAGGACACGAGGTCTGAACGAAGAAGGAACGACAAATTAGCAGCAATACGTGATGTGTGGAATCAAGTCAAACAAATCTTTCAGAAATACTATTTACCAGGAAAAAACATAACGGTAGATGAGCAACTTGTTACGTATCGAGGTAGGTGTCGTTTCAAGCAGTATATGCCTTTAAAGCCAGATAAGTATGGCATGAAAACATGGCAAATCCTTCAGGTAGATCGCACCCTCAAGGTAGACCGCATACAATAGTAGCACCTTTTATTAATCTAGACAATTTAAATTTAACTTTAGTAAAAAATGAAAAAATAATATTAGAAATATAGGGGTAAATATGAACAGTACATTCACCGAACAGTGGAGGGCCCAACGGACCCGAGTTGCCCGGTTACGTAAGTAAAATGTGTTGCCCGGATAAGGGTTAAAAAGTGCACATTTTTATTTAAATGTCGACGGGTCTCAGCGTTTTCTAAAAAATTTTAAAACAAGGACAGAAATAATTTTATTCCATAAGTGCCTTCCACCCTATATGTAGGATGGAGGCTGTTCGGATCTAGTATTATCAAAGAGTTTATTGTATGTATTTGGTCCATGTGCAAATTGTGTCTATTGTTGTGGCTATCGTTGACTATATGGCCGAGACATACTAAGAACATCCTCTATATTGCATAATCTGGCCATTATTGTTGGCAATATTGTCAGCTACTATATTGCATCTACACATTGCTTTAAATATTGCTCGTTTAGAAGCACCTTTAGTCAACCTGCTTTCTTCTAATTTACTAATAATACAACATAAAAGTAATTATTATGATAACAACAATCTATGAGTCATAGAAGAACAGACAAATGTATCTAACACAAAACAATAATAAAATGTATTTCTAATCGAATTCCCTATACTTAGAAATGGAAGTAATTGCTGATAATAATGACATGACATATTTTAACAAAATTCTCTATGTTTTACACATATTAGTCATTCACAATCACTTCTAAAATTTCCAATATGAAAACAAGTAGTTGTATTGAAAGTTGAATATAAGTAAAGGTGGAAGTTTTTTGTGTAGTATTGTAAGTATTTTTATTTTTCAAAATTAATCGAAAACAATTTTAAATAAATGGATAGTAGTTGTATATCTTTAATAAAGATGGTACAGCGAATTTACAAAAGCTGAATTTTTGCTATACCGCATTTTTTAATGACTGGCAGCGCTCAATAAATTTCAATATAAATATATACAAAGTGGGCCAAAAGTCTGGAAAGATTTGAAATTTCATTAAAGTCACCTTGGTTTTTTAAATACAACTCCCTGCATACTTAGTCCAGGGTAATAAGGTTTTTTCCATGACACTCGAGCAGCCAGGGTACTGAAGCGTTTTTTCGACAGGTAATACCTATGAGAACAAATTGTAACTATTTCCTGCGTAGGATCTGGCGGCCATTTTTATTTATAAACAATTTAGTGTCAAAAACGGCCTTTTTTCCTTTTTTTTCAAATCAAGGGAAAGAGTGGTTACTTTAGAACAAACATCTTAGAGAGCATGGAAAAAGCTTTAAAATGACGTATTACAAAGGTTGATATACTTATTTATTGTTAATATAATTGAGAAAAAAGGTCTAAATTCCAAAAAAATTAATTTTGCAATAACTATTGTAAATATTTGTGTACAGCTTTGAAATTTTTGGCAAATGAGGGTTCTTTCGTGCGTAATATGGGACAAAAATTTCGAAGCGATTCATTTAATTGTTTATATTTTATTCAAATTGTTTATCCCAGAAAGCTTTTTTTTGCAATAACATAAGTCAGAAAAACATAATGTTATAATCATTCTTCAGGTGTCAAATGAAAGAGCATAAGCTAAATTTTCAAACTTGTTTAAAAAAAGGTAATAAAAAATGCACTTATTAGTAATAAATAATTATGCAAAAGTCTGGTCAATTTTTCCTTATAAACAATTTGAATAACTTTCTTGTTATGGTCGGTACAAAATTGTTTTTACACGTTCTAAAAGGTGGCATTTTTACACAAACTTTAAAAAAAATAAGTTAGCCTAGGTCAATTAGGGCCAAAGTCAGCAACATTTTTTTTAAATTCATATCTAATTTGTTTATAATAAATAAGGATCGAAAATAGCGCTCTTTCGCTTTCAAAGACACGAAGTATTAAAAAAAAAATTGGTTTTATTTATCTTCAAGGGAGTCGCCAATAAAGCTTCAAAAATGAAGTACAAACGCGACCCGCTTGCAACCGACGAAGTAGAAGCATAAAATCCGTGCGACCTAAAATTGAAATATCAACTTCAAAACCCTACAATTTTTTGTATATTGGGAACCAACTAATGGATTTTAATGATTTTTTTTTAATTTGCATGTACTTTTAGGGTACTTTACCAATATGGAGTCAGTTGATTCATAACTTATGTAATAAACAATTTAATTTGTTTAAAAAAAATTATATAATAAAAAAAATTTTTACCGTGTTTTAGGTGCCCAACTATAATGTTATGTATGTATGTTGTATGTAATAATTGATAAAAAATTGTAATAAATATATATACAGAGTGAGTCTGTAATTTGGAATAAATTCAATAGTTCAAATACTGATTGCTTTTTTGAAAAATACTCAGACCTGTCAAATTTCAGGTATTTATATCAATAGTATTTCAAATCTAAATTTTTTACATACAATAATAATATACACAGGGTGTCCCAATTTAGAAATATGACGTCATCGTTGATTTTCTTAAATAGCAACACTGTTATTTTGATAGCTATGTATTTAGATAGGGCGTGTAAAGTTATACATAACTGCAAAATATCAAATTTTATTTACTGTCATTTACAAGATAATCAAAAATACAGTTATGCCTGTAATTTGGATTTAATTTAATAGTTAAAATACTACAGTAAAACCTGTCAGTAACGGCCACTAAAAATGAACGAACTATTGGCCGATATAGTAAGGTGGCCGGTATTGCCAGTTTGTGTAGTCCACAAATACATAAAAGATAATTGGAACTTTGTTTATTTTATTATTAGAAGCAAATATAATTCTATATATGAACGGACTCTACTAATACTACGAAAAAAAGGGGATGTTAAGCTTTGTTGAAGAATTTTTCAATTCACTGTTATTTTTTTATAATGTCCTTTGATAATTTGAGTTTTTACAACACCATATTTTTCGGTCAACTTTTGTAATCTTAAACCGTACTTATAAATAGTGACAAAGATTTCCTCTTTTATGACATTTTATGACCACCACACCGACCCTAATTATTTAATCCCTTTTTAGGTAGGTACAATAGGTATTGAATTTCTATCAACGAGTTGACAAAAATATTTGGCCGACATTAACAGGTAAATTTCTATAAAATGTGCTTTAAAAATATGTGATTATTTGGCCGCGTCCGTATTATACAGGTGGCCGTAAATACCAGATAATAAATAAGGGAATCTACATATAATTTGTTTGGTGAATTTTGAACTTGGCCGTTAGTACAGGTGGCCGATTTTGACAGGTGGCCGGTAACACAGGTTTTACTGTAATTGGTTTTTTTTTTGAAAAATGCTCAGACCTGTCCATTAGTATTTGAAATCGAATTTTTTTACATACAATAATAATGTATACAGGGTGTCCCAATTTAGAGATTTAAAATTATGTTTTATTATCTTGTAAATGGTAGGAAATAAAAATTTGATATTTTGCAGTTATGTATAACTTTAAACACCCTATTAAAGTAGCTATCAAAATGACACTGTTGCCATTTAAGAAAATCAACGATGACGTCATATCTCTAAATTGGGACACCCTCTATACATTATTATTGTATGTAAAAAATTGCGATTTGAAATACTAATCGACAGATCTGAGAATTTTTCAAAAAAACAATTAGTATTAGAGCTATTGAATTTATTCCAAATTACAGACTCACTCTGTATAAATTACTATATAAAAATGAAAATTTTTAATAAAAGTTCGACTTTTACTCTATAAAGTTGTTTAGAGTTGCAGCAATTTGAATCTTTTAATTGGCTATTTAACAAATCATTAACATGCCTTAAAACCCCCTCTGTGGCTCAGTGGTAAGAGCGCCTACCTTTGGATCGAAAGGTCCGAATGGTCGGGAGCTCGAATCTCACCAGGGTCAGAAATTTTTTGTTTATTATAAATTAATAAATGAAAATAGTTTCTGTCCTTGTGGAATCGGTACTCACCGGAGGGACCGCAGACGTTCGGATACAATTAGCGTCTGTTTGCAAAGATAATTATGTCGACTTTGCAAAGTAACAAGACACTTAGTCAACACACACCTACACATGACACTGGGTACCTAACTTCAAAAATTCACCGTACCTACCATGCCAACGGCCGTTAGTTGTCGAGGCATTAGCTAAATAAAAAAACATGCCCTAAATTAAAAATATATGAAGAAAATAAAACCAAATTTTTTTTTAATACTTCGTCTCTTTGAAAGCGAAAGATCGCTATTTTCGATCCTTATTTATTATAAACAAATTAGATATGAATTTAAAAAAAAATGTTGCTAACTTTGGCCCTAATTGACCTAGGCTAACTTATTTTTTTGGTTCGTGTAAAAAGGCCATCTTTTAGAATGTGTAAAAAATATTTTGTACCGGCCATAACAAGAAAGTTATTCAAATTGTTTATAAGGAAAAATTTACGAGACTTATGCATAATTATTTATTACTAATAAATGCATTTTTTTATTATCTTTTTTTAAACAGGTTTGAAAGTTTAGCTCATGATATTTCATTGGACACCTGCAGAATGGTTCTACCATTCTGTTTTTCTGACTTATGTTATTGCAAAAAAAAGCTCCTTGGATAAACAATTTGAATAAAATGTAAACAATTGAATGAATCCAAAGAACCCTCATTTGACAAAACTTTCAAAGCTGTGCACTAATTTTTACAATAGCTTTTGCGAAATTAATTTTTTGGCAATATAGACCTTTTTTTCTCAATTATATTAACAATAAATAAGTATATCAACCTTTGTAACACGTCATTTTAAAGCTTTTTCCATGCTCTCGAAGATGTTTGTAAAACATCTCGAAGATGTTTGTTACTAAAGTAACCACAAGCTCCACTGTTTTCCATTGATTTGAAAAAAAAAAGAAAAAAATGCCGGTTTTTGACATTAAATTGTTTATAAATAAAAATGGCCGCCAGATCCTATGCAGGAAATTTGTTCTCATAGGTATTACCTGTCGAAAAAAGGCTTCAGTACCCTGGCTGTTCGAGTGTCACGAATAGGGTATATTTTTGGCTTATTACCCTGGTCTAACTGTATCTTTATTAAAATCTATGTACTCTTCAATACCTGTTCGTTCAACCGTATACAATACTTTCGATTTTTTGTATGTCTTAGGTGTTTGGAACACCTTAAAAAGATAAAACAAAAGCGTAGAACCGCCTAATCGTCTCAATAAATTTTTTTATTCAAACCATGTACAACTAAATTTGAAAATATTTAAGAGTTAAAAGTTTACTGCATTGCTAAATTAAGGTTTACCTAATCAAGTATCCAAAATATCCTTCGTTGTTAATTTGACATTATCCTAAACGATAATACGTCTATTACATTTGTCCACGTTTCTATAGAAATTATTATGGATTCATCGAATAATTCTTTGCCTTAGCTCTGCAACACTTGCTGGTCTGTTTTATACTTTTCAAGTATCCCTAATAAGAATAAACTTAGGATTCAAATCTGGTGAACTAGGAGGCCATTCAATACTACCTAATCTACCAGTTCATCGTCCGGGAAATGTCTGATCTAAATATCGCCCGAACATTTACACCAAAATGAGCTGGAGCTTCGTCTTGCTGAAACAATATCATTAAAATTGACTCCAAACTTGTTTTTCAGGGCAGCTACAATTTCATTTCTAAATTTAGTAGCATTTCATAATCATTATCGCTGGTGGATAATTAACCAGTTTTGGATTTACCTCACTCTTATTCTTCTTCTTTTTGTGTATATATGAGTCTGTCTGTTTTTTCAATGTGCCTCCAGTAAGTTGTAGCCAAATCGTTTTGGTGGTCTTCCCACTGATCATCTTCCAATTGGGGAACTGTCTCTCGCCGTCCTTACTACTCTATTTGTTGTCATTTGGTTTATGTGGTCGTTACATTGTTCTATTCTGTTTCTTACCCAGTTATTAATATTGTCCAGCTTGCACTTGCATTTACCTTACTCCAATTGTATTGTTCACTTAACTGCAATCTACGGTTGTAGTCATCTTCATTTGATTCTTGCAACTGGATTTATATGTAACACATGCAAGACTGAAAATGACCTACATCATCTATTGGTGCAACACTGCGTAAGGATGTATGTGGATCTTCAACGATACTCTATATTAAATCTCAAGTTTTATTGTAATTTGTAAGTTTTTATGTCATCTTTTACTCGTCTAGTTTCAGTTTCAGGTTGTTGAGTAGCTGCGTCAATTTATGTTTTATGTCGTCTAATGATTCGTTGATTCCCTTAAAGCATGATTTGATTTTTTAGCAAGTATAAGTTACAGAGTGCTAAATCTTGCGAATAAGGCGGATGCTGCATGACAGTGGCCCGATATTTGTCCAAACAGTACGTGAAGACATACAAGTAAAAGGATTAATATTCGGATGACCCTATATAAAAATTTATGGAGGTAATTAGGGAAGCTGATTCGGCATAGGAATAAAAGCAAAGAGATTAATCTCAGATAGATAGACACTCGATGTAGCCAGTTTACTCTGCAATTATTTATCACAACAAGGTATTTCTTTGGTTAACCGAGATCCGATAGTCTTTTTATGAAGGTATATATTCTTTTTAGATTTTATTGTATGAAAAAATAATATACAGTAGGAAAAATGAAAGAATACCCATGAACGAACATATAAAACAAGCTGTATTTTCCTGTCACCGTGTCATACAAAAAATTGGCCAGCGCAAGTACATGTAATAATTATTATTACATGTAGTTGCGCTGGGCAATTTTCTTTGTGACACGGTGATTGGAAAATACAGCGTGTTTTATATGTTCGTTCATGGGTATTCTTTCATTTTTCCGACTGTACATATATTACAATATGTGTAAACTTTATCTAATAAAAATATAACGTTACAGCCATCACACATGAGTGACAGTGCGCACTGCATGATACATTTTTGGCTGACACGATACTAATGGCACTCATATGAGACGTGACAACAAAAAGGTTAAAAAACATAGTTTATGGGCGATAAATATTTATTATTTAATATAAAAACAATAGTTTTATTTGAAAAAATGGCTCCGCTCCTGGGGAACGTAAATAACAAATAGTGTAGCAGTGAATGGGTTAAAAGTCCACAATGATATTTTATAGGTACCTTCCCACGTAGGAGTAGGAGACAACGATGCTAGATTAGTAGATTCAGTACCTTCGTACTGCCTTTCGTCAGGTATTAACAGTGCCGGATTAACCATTAGGCAAAGTAGGCAGTTGCCTAGGGGCCTCGCGGGGACCAAAACGAAAAAATGTTGAAAGATTCAAATATCGCGCAATACCATAAAAGTTTTGGTGGACATATAAAGCTACATTACAATGCATACTTTTGTTCACATAGAAAGTATATGCTGTGGGAATACATCGCTAATGAATGCTCTTTGGTAGAAGGACCAGTACTACAGATGGAAACAAGAATCGAAACTGACCAAAAAAACACAAGAAAAATCAGGAGAAAGAAAAGATCCTTAATCAAAATCCAAAACAGAAGCAAAACTTATTTAAATTCAGTTTCACACGGAAATCCATAGCTAGTGAAGCAGCAACCAATGAAAATGTACGTGATGGAATAGAAATATCTGAGGGAAACATAGCTTTCCTAACTGAAGAAGATGAAAAAACATGTAACGACAGTTCTATTCCAGTTCAAGAAGTTAAAGAACCAGAAACCGAAACAGAAACAATAAGTTAAAATTATACAATCTATGGTTTTTGAAAATAAGTCAGTGGAACAAAAATTAAAAGAGATTGGCTGACATATTTTCCCTCAAACAGAATATCTATTTTGGGTTTGTTCAGTCTGTGTACAACTTTTTTTCATCCTCTACCCACCGTTGGGAAGTTATGATCAAATGCTTAAACGAAACTCCACTAAGCGATCTCATTCGCCACGATCTAGTCCTTATGAGAACAAGCAGCACATGCCATAACACCCTTGCCTAAAGGTTAAAACGCTTTCAAATCTGCTCTTCATACTCTTGCTGAAGACACTAATCAGCAAGCTGAAACAGTTCATGAGGCTAAGTATTTGTTGAAAGAAATGTCAAAAAAAAGAAGCATTCATAATGAATGAGTTTTGGGTAACAATTTTAGAACGCATCAGCGCTTTCAGTAAATCATTGCAGAGAGAAGAGATTGAACTTCAAACTGCAGTTCAGCTTCTAAATTCACTTTTGGAGTTCTTAAAATTCCAAAAAGATAATTTTGCTTATTACGAGCAAAGGCCTGCGACCGACAATACTCTGAATATTATCTACTATACTGTACAGAGGCGTAGCTACCGCCATATCAGCCGTATCAATTATATGGGGCCCCCGACATTCAGGGGCCCCAACGCGGCATGTCGAAACTAAATTCCTTTCAAAAAATTAAGGAAAATATTCTGCAATTATTTCACTATTAAAACGCTTTGAAACAGTGTACATATATTGTTGGGATACCGACATTTTCGTGTAATGGATTCTTTTATTCTTTATTATAAAGTATACTTATGTACTGTACAGGTACCTATCTATTTTCTGCCTCTCGCCGTTCTATAACAACAGAGGTTTTTTGTTTTCAAGCTACTTCTTATTGTTTATTCACCGTTGGCTGTGTGAGACATTGTATAATGTATCATGCGAAATTACAATACTTGTAATCGCTTTACCTTTGATAATTTGAAACATTGAAACACTGTGTATTGTTTGCGTATATTTTCGTGTAATCTGTTCTTTATCTATAAATTGTATTTAGGTATATATATTTGCCGGTCGCTCGCCGTTAAAGAACAGAGCTTCTTTGTTTACTCTACTTTTCAATGTCTATTCACCCTTGGCTTGAAAAAACTGAATTTGTTTTAAAACAATGAGTCTCAATTCAAATCTGTTTTTCGACTTTGGATTATTAGAATTTATTAGATTTATTATTATCTATATTTGAGCGTTATACGCTGAATTTGTTAGTTCCTAAGTTGTATTATGCAATTTGCAATTTATTTAAATTTTGCAATGTACAGGGTTTCAGTAATAATTGGAAATAATTTACCTGTAGTTTACTAGGCTCAAAATATGTATTAAGATTTAACCCAAATCACCTAGCCTGAAAATGATTCTTACAGAAGCTAGAGATCTTTGAAAAAGGCGTCTTGTAATTAGTTTTTTTTTTTAAACACCTCCAGAACGCTTCTATTTAGAGAAACCAAAACTGGTACGCCTATTTATCTTCCTTTTTTATCTTTAACTTTTAACCCTTTTTGACACTGGATTATTAAATGGTGAGGCATTCTAGTAATAAAAGGTACTCTTGCTTTAAGTCGGTACGATACACCGTTTTCTAGAAATGTCGATTAGAAAATTTTGTATTTTTTTAATGTGAGAAAATTTTTCAAAAAAAAACTATGAAAACAAAAAACGAAAACTGTGACGTTTATTCCAGAGATGAATCGATTTCATCAATTGCGAATTTCTAGTACCAGTCATATGCGTCCATTTTGAGTAGGTCAACGGTTATTTTATCGCATTAATTTTTGTGAATTTGAAACAATTTTGACACTAGAATATTAAATTATGAGGTATTCTAGTACTAAATTTACTCTTGCTTTAGGTCGCTAAAATACTCCGTTTTTTTTTTTTTTTTTTTTAATTTGGTCTTATTCAAAAAACGAAAAAATTTCAAATCGATTTTTCTAGAAAACGGTGTATCCTACCGACTTAAAGTAAGAGTAACTTTTAGTTTATTTATTTATTTATTTATTTATTTATAGTAAATACAAATGACCTGGCCTCTTGAGACTAATCCAGGTCGTTTCCTGATGGGATTACAATAGTTGACACATATAATTTTTATTTGAACAATTTTTTAATTTAATTTAACTAATTAATAATGGCCCTAATCTATTACTAACTCTGAAAATTATAAATTATAAATAATTCTAATAAACAATTTTAATAAACAATTCTAAACAATTTTAATAATAAAAATATAATTTTTAATTTATTTTTTTTTTCTTATTTTAAATTTTATTTATTTTTTTGTGAAAATAATTTTTATAGTGCTTCCAGTTCTCATTCTCAGATGATTAATCTATGACTATTAATCTAAAAATAGTCAGAAATAATTGTAAGTGTAGATCTACTTGACTTGTATAATATTCCCGATGGTATTTCGGTGAGCCCCAGACCCTTAGCCGAAAATATCCATTGAATTTTTTATTTTTTATTTATTTTATTTTATTTTATATTTAATATTAATTTTTTATTTTTTATTATGTAAATATTTATTTAGTTAGGTTAAATATTTATTTTAATCCATATTTTTATATATAATTTAAATTTTTGTATTTTATAATTTCTTATTCAATTTGAAATAGGTTGGATATTTACTAAATAAATAAATAAAAATACTAAAAGAGTAACTTTAAGTACTAGAATACCACACAATTTAATAATCCAGTGTCAAAAATGATTAAAAGTTAAAGACAAAAAAGTTATGCGATAAAATAACAGTTGCCCTACCCAAAGAGGACGCATATGACCGGTACTAGAAATTCACAATTTATGAAATAGATTTATCTCTGGAAGATAAATAGCCGTACCAGTTTTAGTTTTTCTAAATAGACGTGTTCTAGAGGTATTTCAAAAAAACTAATTAAAAGGCACCATCTTAAAATAGCTCCAGCTCCCTTAAGAAGCCTTTTCGGAGTAGGTGATTTGGGTTAAACCGTAATATTTTGAGCCCAGGAATCTACAGTTAAAATATTTCCAATTATTAATGAAACACCCTGTATTGTTTTGCTTTATTTCATTACCTTTTATTTTGCAATAACATTGACGATTTGTATAATTTCAGTAAACTGTATTTGTTGTTGTTTTTTTCCTACTCTTTGTACCTACGCTTTGTCCATAAAATTGTAAAATTTTGAGTGACAATAAAGTATATTTCTATTCTATTCTATACAAGCGTTTTTGCTGCTTTTGTTGCAGATTTTTTTGGCACTATCCCATATCAGTCGTGGAAAAGGGCCCCGCGACAAACTTGATAGGGGGCCCCTGTGGGGCTAGCTACGCCACTGATACTGTAATTACTGAGCTGAGTCGTCGGTTGACAGTGTACGGGTCAATGAACTTATTATTTGGGCTTTTATGTTTTTCCAAAATTGAGTGATACTCAAATAAAGAAGTGTGCTTCAAAACTACATGAAAACTATCCTGATGATATTGAATCTGAACTTGAAAATGAACTAGTTCAAATATTTTATAGCCTAGCTTCAAACTTGCAGGGAAAACAATTTATTCCTGCTTCATAGTCATTTTGGGTTATTTCGCAACAGGCGAACGGACATTTTCAAAAACAAAAATTATTAAAAACGGAGAAACCTAGGTTTCTTAGGGGGCCTCATAGCTTGGGTTGCCTAGGGGCCTCAGGATTCTTAATCCGGCACTGGGTATTAATGAGTCGCGGGTAAAAATTTACGATCCATACTGGTACAATACTTATATAAATTTATTAATGTTCATGTTCCTATATGTTCAGTTCTTAGAGTTATAAAAGTATTATTCTGTTTGATATCGATGAAAAAACATATTCTATGGCTATGTAATTTATTTAATTTGTTGCAACTTCCTTACAACAATAATTTGATAAACCAGTAACAAGAATAATCGAATCGATATGTTTTAACATTATTATGGAAATAATAACACGAATCTTTGTTTACAACACGAAAATCCACTTTACATCAAATTTGTTCCCCATTACACCTTGTACACCACATACAATATCATAAAACATTTAACTTGATAAGTGATTTTATTTTTAAAAGTAATCATTTATAAAAATAATCGAACTGAATACAAACTTATAGTGTAAAATATAGTAGATAACTTAAACTTAAACGAAAGAGTGGGCCATAGACGAGTTTTTGGACGTAGATAGTATTGATACCAATTGAAACCAACAACTACTGTTCGGAAATACGAGCACGAATGTAGAGCAAGGCCCTTCATATCCTAAGTTTATTTCAAGGGCGATCGTAGATACATGGAAAATAGTTTTAATGGACAATATTCCTGACGTTAAAAGCAACAGGACCATTTTGAAAATAGCGTAATGTAGGTAACTATAATAAATTTCAATGCAGTTTGTAAAAAGTATTATTTTTATGAACAAAAAAAACAAGTAAAATCCTTTATAAAAGGTATATTTATTAAAATTCTCTAAAAAGGGCCACACCAGAAGCAGAACTATGTAGCCCTGTAACTGTGATGTAGCCCTTGTTAGGGAATTTTAATAAATATACCTTTTATACAGGATTTTACTTGTTTTTTGTAATATATGGTATACAATGGTATACAACCAGATACAGGAAAACCTTTTTCCTCGTGGATTCGTATTATTTTTATGTCATACTAATTAATTATTGGGTTTTTATTGCTTAGTTACCTACCATTTACATAATAGTATAGGTATTTTATACAGTGCAATTTATGGCATAAGCATACAGTCAAATAAATTTTGGATATCTCTCTCTCTTTGCCTTATCCCTGTGCGGGGTCGGCTTCCCTAATTGCATTTCTCCACACAATTCTATCTTGAGTCATATCAATATTAATCCCCTTTACCAACATGTCCTGCCTTATCGTCTCCCCCACGTCTTCTTTGGTCTTCCTCTCCTACTCCTTCCAGGAATCTGCACTACAGCAATTCTTGGTATTGAGTGATTAGCGTCTCGACGTTGAACATGACCAAACCATCTCAACCTATGCTCTCTCATTTTGGCATCAATTGGTGCCACAACTAGACTTCCCCTAATATACTCATTTTTAATTTTATCCTTTTTTGTCACTCCACTCATCAATCTAAGCATTCTCATTTCCGCCACATGCTTTCGTTGTTCCTCTTTCTTTTTCACTGCCCAACATTCAGTTCCGTACATCATAGCCGGTCTTATGGCTGTTTTCTAGAATTTTCTCTTCAACTTCATTGGAATTTTCCTATCACACAGCACACCACTCGCTTCCTTCCACTTCATCCATCCAGCCCTAATTCTGCTGCATGCATCTCCATCTATTTCTTCATTACTCTGTAATACCGATCCCAGGTACTTAAAACTATTGTTTTTTACAATCAGTTCACCATCCAAAGATAGCATATTATTTTTAGTAACTCCATCTTTAAATGTACATTGCAAATACTCTGTCTTTGTCCTACTAAGTTTTAAACCTTTTCCTCCAGAGCTTGTCTCCACTGTTCCAGGTTTTGTTCTAAGTCTCTTTCACTATTTCCTACTAAGACGACATCATCAGCATACATTAGGCACCATGGAATGTTACCCTGTAGTTTCGCTGTTATCTGGTCCAAAACTAATGAGAATAAATACGGACTAAGCACCGAGCCCTGGTGCAATCCTACTTTCACATGAAATTTATCAGTCTCTCCCACACCTGTCCTAACACTAGTCGTTACTCCCTCATACATATCCCTCGCAATCTTTACATATTCACCAGGGACTCCTTTCTTATTGAGTGCCCACCACAGAATCTCTCGAGGAACTCTATTATATGCTTTCTCAAGATCAATGAATACCATATGAGCGTTTGTTTTTTTACTCCTGTATTTTTGCATCAACTGCCTTATAATGAAAATTGCATCTGTTGTTGATCTGCCCTGCATAAAGCCAAACTGATTCTAGGATATTTCGGTCTCTTCACGTATCCGTCTATCAATTACTCTTTCCCATATTTTCATGGTGTGGCTAAGCAGTTTTATAGCCCTGTAGTTTGTACATTGTTGTATATCTCCCTTGTTTTTGTAGACAGGTACTAGTATACTGCTTCTCCATTCGTCTGGCATTTGTCCAACTTCCATAATTCTATTAAATAAACCTGATAGCCACCTTGTTCCTGTCTCTCCCAATGCTCTCCATACTTCTCCAGGAATACCATCTGGTCCTACCGCTTTTCCTTTCTTTATTTTTTGAAGCGCTTGAGCCACTTCCTCGTTTGTTATTCTGGTGACCATTGCTGCTACTGTCTCCGTTGACTCCACAGGCTGTCTGTCAAATTCTTCATTTAATAAGCTGTCAAAGTACTTTCTCCATCTCTTTTTGACATCCCTTTCGTGAACTAGTATTTTATTATTTTCATCTCGGATACATCTAATCTGATTAAAATCTTTTGCTTTCTTTGCTCTCTGTTTGGCTATTTTATATATCTTCGTTTCACCTTCCCTGGTATCAAGTTGATCGTACAGGCTTGAATACGCTTCTGCTTTGGCTTTTGCTACTGCTACTTTCGCTTCCTTTTTTGCCACCATATAGTTTTGAAGATCTGTGTCGGATCTGGTTTCTTGCCACTTTTTATATAATGTTAGCTTCTCTTTTATTTTTCCTTGTACTTGGTGTTTGACCACCACCAAGTCTCTTTATCCTCAAATATTTTTTCCTGACGTTTTCCCAAGTATTTCAATAGCAGTCTCTCTAATAATATTTGCCATTTTTCTCCAAATTGTGTTAGGGCTTCCTTTCATGTTCCAACATATTTTTTCTACTATTAGTATGGTGTAACTAGACCCAAACCCAGACATCCAAAGCGAAAGTTATCCTCCAACACCAAATTGTTCTATATGGTCCACATAATGTTCAGAAAAAAGTCACACCATTTTGAGCGTCGGGTTTGGGGGGGGAGAGGGGGAGAAATCGGTAAATTCGTAGTTTTTTACGTTTTTCGTAAATATTTCTAAAACTATACGATTTAGCATAAACAACCTTCTATACAAAAATGTACTGCATTAAATTTGAAATTAAAAAATCCCTATGCATAATCCTTTTAAAATGAACGGTTTCAAAGTTACTGAGGTAGTATAATATAATTGGTCCAAAAAAAGGCCTAACCTAAACATCCAAAGTAGACGTTTTCCTCCAACACCAAATTGTTCTATATGGCCAACATATTGTTCAGTAAAAAGTTACACCATTTTGAGCGTCCGGTTTGGGGGGGGGGGGGGGAGATGGGGGAGAAATCGGTAAATTAGTAGTTTTTTTACGTTTTTCGTCAATATTTCTAAAACTATGCTTTAGCGTAAACAATGTTCTATACAAAAATGTTCTACATAAAATTTAAAACAGAAAAGGTCGTGTACATAATTGTTATAAAATCAACAGTTCCAGAGTTACGGAGGGTGAAAAGTGGAGGTTTTCGATACTTTTTATATTTTTTGGGCAATTTTCTACTGATTTTCTTTAACAGGATTGTGTTTTTAAATCAAATTTGCTATTTTAGTGGCCGATGGTATGTTAGTGATAAGCTCTTGAAGAAACGTCAACCTCACCACCCAAAATCATCATCAATTACCCAAAAAATATAAAAAGTATCGAAAACCTCCACTTTTCACCCTCTGTAACTCTGGAACCGTTGATTTTATAACAATTATGTATCGGACCTTTTTTGTTTTAAATTTTATGTAGAACATTTCTGTATAGAACATTGTTTACGCTAAAGTATAGTTTTAGAAATATTGACGAAAAACGTAAAAAACTACTAATTTACCGACTTCTCCCCCATCTCCCCCCCAAACCGGTCGCTCAAAATGGCGTAACTTTTTACTGAACCATATCTGAACCATATAGAACAATTTGGTGTAGGAGGAAAACTTTTATTTTGAATGTCTGGGTTAGGCCTTTTTGTGGACCAATTTATACTATACTACCTCCGTAACACTTTGGAACCGTTCATTTTAGAAGGATTATGCATAGGACCTTTTTTATTTCAAATTTAATGTAGAATATTTTTGTATGGAAGGATGTTCATGCTAAACCGCACAGTTTTAGAAATACTGACGAAAAACGTAAAAAACTACGAATTTACCGATTTCTCCCCCCCCCCCAAACCCGACGCTCAAAATGGTGTGACTTTTTTCTGAACATTATATTGACCATATAGAACAATTTGGTGTTGGAGGATAACTTTCACTTTGGATGTCTGGGTTATGCCATCTTTTGGATCAATTCTATCATACTATATTCTTTCCCTGAATAGACCTTCTTTCTCATCTTTTAGCATCCACCACTTGATTTTTTGTGGTCCACTCCGATATTTTTGTTTAGTTTCGCTTTTTACTTCGATGTCCATAAAAGCAGCTTATGTTGTTGGCTGACTGTTTCACTAACTATTACCTTGCAGTCCTTGCATTCACGTATGTATTCTTTTCTTATCATGAAGTAGTCTATTTGGGATTGATGCTGTCCACTTTTGTAGGTAATAAGTTGAGTTTCTCTCTTTTTAAAGAATGTGTTAACAATCGCCATATCCAATGCTGTTGCTAATTCAAGTATGTCATCTCCAGCTTCATTTCTAGTTCAAAGCCTAATCCCCCATGTATTGTTTCATATCCTGTCTTGGCTTGGCCCACATGTGCATTGAAATCACCTCCTATTATAACTTTCTCCTCTGCTGGAATATCACTCAGTACGTCTCCTAATTGGTCATAGAAAGCTCTTCTTTCATTCTCACCCAGACCTGTTTGAGGAGCATACACACAAACACACACACACACACACACACACACACACACACACACACACACACACACACACACACACACACACACACACACACACACACACACACACACACACACACAACATTCAATACCTCTTTATCAATTACAAATTTCACTGACATCATTCTATCACTCGTTCTTACAACTTCTACTACGTTATCTTTCATTTCACTATCAGCAATTATACCAACTCCATTTCTAGTGTTACTACTCCCTACATACCACAATTTGTATCCTTCACCTAGTTCTTTCGCCTTTTGTCCTTTCAACCTAGTTTCTTGAATGCAAGCAATTTGAACTCTTCTTCGTTTGAGCGCATCCACTAACTCCAGACTCTTACCTGTAAGACTACCAAGATTCCAAGACCCTATCCTGATTTGTCTAACCTGTAATGGTGTTCCCCCTGAGATAGTCCTCACCCGGAGATCCGAACGGAGGCTCATTTTACTTCCGGAACATTTTATCTCAGGAGATGCCATCATTTCAGTATAAGTTTTTATTGCGTTTGGAGAAGGTCTTTTCATTTTTACGGTCAAATAAATTTATTTTATTTATTTTTTATGGAAGCCAAATAAATTTTGGATATCTTCTTTATAACATTTATTATTAAAGTAACAAAATATGGAATAAAATTATTATTATAACTATATACAAATATAACTATATACTATATACAACTATATATATATAACTATATACAGTCGGAAAAATGAAAGAATACCCATGAACGAACATATAAAACACGCTGTATTTTCCTGTCAACGTGTCACAAAGAAAATTGTCAAGCGCAATTACATGTAATAATAATTATTACATGTACTTGCGCTGGCCAATTTTTTGTGTGACACGGTGACAGGAAAATACAGCGTGTTTTATATGTTCGTTCATGGGTATTCTTTCATTTTTCCTACTGTAACGTTATTTAGTAGAATTCACATAAAACTGGCAATTCTGGAAAGATCCAGTGATAGAAAGATTGTCAGCCAGCAACAAATGTTTATTCATATTTCATTGTCTGCGTATCAATTTTATATAAGAGAAAACCAGATACATACAGAAGGGTATACCTGTCAACATCACTGAAACCTCATTTTTTTAGATATACTACCCTCTATACATCTTTTTTCTCTGTCTTTTTAACAGCACTATACCAGACAAATTGTATAACACCTTAGTAATACTAATTCACAAAAAAGGGGGTACAGCTGATTTAGAAAACTACCGAAAAATTAGTTTACTGAGTCATCTCTATAAACTTTTCACAAGAATAATTACCGCTAGACTGGCAAACAAATTGGACTTTTACCAACCAATAGAACAGGGCGGTTTTCGTAGTGGATTCGGAACAAATGACCATCTTCAAAGTGTTAAGACGGTAATTGGAAAATCGATTGAGTCCAATAATAGGCCACTACTTGTCCTTGTCTTTGTGGACTTCCATAAGGCCTTTGATACCGTTGAGCTGGGCGCAGTCTTGAGTGCTTTACATGTATACCGTCTCGATTATATCGATATACTAAGCTAATACACAACATCTGCAAAAACTCCACACTGGTAGTGAAGAGGCACGAGAATACCAATCCCATACGAATTGGCAGAGGAGTACGACAGGGCGATACTATGTCACCTAAGCTGTTTATCACCGTTTTGGAATACGCCTTTAAAATTTTTGATTGGAGGGAGAAAGGTTTAAATGTAGATGGACAAAATCTAACAAACTTGGGTTTCGCAGACGATGTAGTTCTACTGGCAGACAATTTAAAGGCTATTAGCAAAACCTTCAAGAAGTGTGCTCTCAGGTTGGGTTAAAAATTAACATATCTAAGACAAAGCTAATGACAAACCTGATCCCCAGTGAAAACATTGTCATTAACGACTGTGAAATAAAGTTTGCCGAAAAGTACACATATCTTGGCCATGAAATACGAATCACGAGAGACAATCAAACATGCGAATTGAAAGGAAGAATTATCCTCCATGGGCCGCATATGGTAAACTCAGAGACGTATTCAAAATTGATCTTGCGTAAACTAGTTTGGCCTATCCTGAAATCGGGTTTGGCCGGTAACATGTATACCCTTGGGCAACCTTATAAACACGCTAGCTAAAGCGCCTAGAGTCTTCTAGATGTAGATGTTTACGCCCTCAGGCATAAACATCTACTTATTGGTACATAAATAACTATTTTGATCTGTTAAAGATTGGTTATGGATTATAAATCAAAATTAGATGATGATAATATAAACGATATAAATAAATAATAATAAGATATAAAAAAATAATTTAATAAAAAGCTTTATAATAATAGATGAAAGTTTAAAAAATATATAGTCCAGAAAGCCACTGCGCATCCGCTAGGAAAAATATTCTAATTCGGATTTTTTGCACAATCTTACTCAAAAAGGACTCCTTTTAACACATTTGCATGTTGCCAGGACCAAAAAGTGGTCAAAAATTTTTTAAACGTTTTTTTTTGTTTTTTTCCTAAAATTATTTTTTTTGCATGGAAAAAAGTTTTTTTAGCCTTTTTGGATCATTCCAAACAGACAAGGTCTTTAGTGACTTTTCTCTAAAAATGATAGTTTATGACATATAAGCGATTAAAAATTGAAAAATTGCGAAATCGGCCATTTTTAACCCTCAAAAACTATGTGAAAAACTGAAAATTTGAATGTTGCCAAGGTAGGTAGATATTCTTTAAACATCGATTGATGAAATCCCGAAGAGTTTTTTGCAATACAATATTCAAAACTCCTTTGTTTTTTATTTGCTAATCAAGCGTGCGAGACACTATTTTCCACCGACAGTATGGTGCAAATGAAAGGAATAAATTCGTTATTTCGTAAACCGGCGACTTTAAGGAAAAATCCCGAAACGGGTCGATTTTTATTTTTAAGTTATGATATTGTGGCATATAGGTATACTAGTGACGTCATCCATCTGGACGCGATGACGTAATCGATGATTTTTTTTAATGAGAATAGGGGTCGTGTGCTAGCTTATTTGAAAGGTTCTTCAAATCTCTATTCAATAATATAAACATTTACATAATTATTTATACAGCGTGTCCAAATTTTTTTTATTAAATTAAATTATTTGACAAAAAAAGAAGTAGAAGGACACCCTGTATAAATAATTATGTAAATTTTTACATTACTGAATAGAGAATTGAAGAACCTTTCAAATGAGCTACCATACTACCCCTATTCTCATTTAAAAAAATCATAGATTACGTCATCACGCCCAGACGGATGACGTCACTAGTATACCATATATGCCACAATATCATAATTTAAAAATAAAATCGACCTGTATCGGGATTTTCCTTTAAAGTCGCCTGTTTACGAAATAACGAAATTATTCCTTTCATTTGCACCATACTATCGGTGAAAAATAGTGTCGCGCACGCTTGATTAGCAATTAAAAAACAAAGGAGTTTTGAATAATGTATTGCAAAAAACTCTTCGGGATTTCATCAATCGATGTTTAAAGAATATCTACCTACCTTGGCAACATTCAAATTTTCAGTTTTTCACATAGTTTTTGAGGGTTAAAAATGGCCGATTTCGCAATTTTTCAATTTTTAATCGCTTATATGTCAAAAACTATCATTTTTAGAGAAGAGTTACTAAAGACCATTTCTGTTTGGAATGATCCAAAAAACCTAAAAAAAAACCTTTTTCCATGCAAAAAAAATAATTTTTGGAAAAAACAAAAGAAAAACGTTTAAAAAATTTTTGACCACCTTTTGGTCCTGGCAACATGCAAATTTGTTAAAAGGAGTCCTTTTTGAGTAAGATTGTGCAAAAAATCCGAATAAGAATATTTTTCCTAGCGGATGCGCAGTGGCTATCTGGACTAATAGGTAACTAGCACAGTCAAATGCTCAAATACACGTACCTTAAAAACCACTTACGATACTGCTCACGGTACTGCCGGTAACCGGTAGACTGTAGACTACTGCTACGATGAACACCGATAAATCCAAACATTTAAAGCAATAATTAATATTACGACGGTCCACTACACAAAGATAGGTTAAAAAATATAAATTTCTTCTACTAACAACAATAAACAGAAACAAGTAAACTCTATACACTGTTAAATTGCTTCTTTCTATAAAACTCGGACACCATTTCTAAACTTTCACATTACGTGCAGAATTATTCTTATCCGGTAACCCGGGGATAGGACTGGCAAACTTTTTGCATCTTTTTTGGGGTGCTAAAATTAACATTATTAGAAAAATTCATCTAGTTCGTATGATTTTCCATGGGCGCCCATACCCATGGGCAGGGGGCCGTGCCCCCCATAGATTCGTCTCTGACGACTGTATTAGTCCATGGTAGTAGTAGGGTTGCTGAATAAATTAGAACAAACTTTTTAGTCTAGGCGCCAAATAGAGGTCACCGTGTCCTTTTCAATTCTGATGGACAAACTCAACGGTTTTTTATGGATTTTTGGCTGCTGATTACGAATTTCGAGGGTGGATTTCGATCCGAGTGGTCAAAAAATTATTATAAACAATTTAATTGTTTATAAATTGTTTATAAGGCTCTGGCTCATAAACTAAAAGAGATAAAAAAGAATGTTTCAAATAAAATTTGTTCGTTAATAAAAAACAAAGAAAAAAGAGTTTACTAAACTTAAATCCAACAATTAGAACTCAATATATTGTAAAATTAGTGCACAATGAAAATTGCAAAATAAGTATTTTTTGAAGCTTTATCGATCGGAACTCAGCTTCTACGCATGCAGATGAGCCTTAGAAGGTCTCATTTGAAGGCTTCATTAATAGGCTTCCAAACAAAGTTTGCTAAATTACTTTCTCTTCATTTGTTTTAAAGTTATACCCGTTTAAAGGTATAATTTTCTTAAAAACGAAAAAAATAATGATAGAAGAACTCAAACGGAATATTTTGAGCTTAATAAAATGTTCGTATGTTTATTTTTGGCCAAGATATCGATATTTTTATAGCGCGCTCTGAGACGCGAAATTGGCTTACCGCGTAAAGGTTCACGCGCTAACTTCTCGATGCAAATTATAATTTCTATGTATATACAGGGTGAGTCATGAGGAACTGTACATACTCCTACCTCGTATAGAGGCTCCTATGGGGAATAACAAATGACCATTAAAAAGTGTCTGCTCCCATTGTTTAATAATATACAGGGCGAGTTTCGCATTTTGACAGAAATTTGTATTCGTCATAATTTTTGAACGGTCAGATCGATGTGTCTCTTATTTTGGCCAATCGTTACACTATTACCACCTAATTAACTAATTTATTCAAACTAGAAAAAAATCAGGTCCGGCTTTAAAAAAGTTAGTTCGTTTGTGTCTTAGAAAAAATTTCACCCTGTATACGCTTTTTGAAAACTCTAATATGAATTGTACAAATTAGACAAATAAGCAATTAAAATGGCATATTTATTTTTTTCCGCACACGATTACTTAATTTTTAATAAAAAAATCAAATTTCACTTTGAATTAAAAGTTTGGTAAAGTGAACCATAGATTAAAAAAATAACTTTTATTACAAAAATTAATTTTTTTTGCACAAATAAGTAATTTATGTTACCATCCAATCAACTGATTTATTCAAACTAGAGAAAAATCAGGTCCGGATTTAAAAAATTAGTTCGTTTTGGTCTTAGAAAAAATTTCACCCTGTATAGGCTTTTTGAAAACTCTAATATGAATTTTACAAATAAGACGAATGGGCAATTAAAATGGCATATTTATTTTTTCCCCACACGATTACTTAATTTTTTATTAAAAAATCAAATTTGTCAAGATCGGAATTTTAACCTAAAAATGAAAAAAAAAATGAACTCACGGTTTAATTCGCTCTGTTCCATTTTAATATTTTTTCTCTGAAATTTTTACAGCACATACCTCTTACCATTGTGAAGACTATGAAAATTGTTGTAGACTTTCAGTCTTCTTCTTTTAAAAGTTGCAAACTTGTAAATCGCAAAAATTAGGTGGAAAAATTTAAAATTTATCAATTTGATCACGTCTATGTTAAACTATAGAGTCCAAAAGAAGTGTTATGGGAAGTTTTAGATCTAGACGTGTTATAAAAAAAATGGTAAAACTTTTAATTTTAAGAAAAACGTTGTTTTTGTAAATTAATTTTTGTAAAAAAAGTAAATTTTTTCAAATCTATGCAAAAACTTTGCCAAACTTTTTATGCATAGTCAAATTTGACTTTTTAATAAAAAAAATAAGTAATCGTGTGGGGAAAAATAAATAAGCCATTTTAATTGCTTATTTGTCTAATTTGTAAAATTCATATTAGAGTTTTCAAAAAACGTATACAAGGTGAAATTTTTTCCAAGGCCCAAACAAACTAATTTTTTAAATCCGGGCCTGATTTTTTCTAGTTTGAATAAATCAGTTGATTGGGTGATAACATAAGTTAATTATTTGTTCAAAAAAATATTCATTTTTGTAATAAAAGTTATTTTTTTTTAATCTATAGTTCACTTTACCAAACTTTTAATTATTCATAGTCAAATTTGATTTTTTTTTATAAAAAATTAAGTAACCGTGTGGGGAAAAAATAAATATGCCATTTTAATTGCCTATTTGTCTAATTTGTAAAAATCATATTAGAGTTTGCAAAAAGCGTATACAGGGTGACATTTTTTCTAAGACCAAAACGAACTTATTTTTTAAATCCGGGCCTGATTTTTTTCTTGTTTGAATAAATCAGTTGATTGGTGCTAACATACATTAAATAAAAAGACTAAGTTTTCACTCTAATGGCACATAACATATCCCACCAGAATGAAAACAATGGGAACCTTCTCTGGTTACACCTACGAGGCTTCTACAATTTGCAAGCCATACGGATGCTGAGACTAAGGAAGATGAGGGAATTCTACAATTTACAATTCACGTCACATCTGCTCAGCGCGGTAAAGTTCCAACGAGACTGGTTCCCTTCATACTCCACACAGAGTAAATGTAAATCAAAAATGAATAACCATTTTCAATTTCGTTGCAAAACGAAAATACAGCCGAACCATATTCCAGTCCAATCAGAGAGTGCTGCAAGCACCTCTACCGGTTTCGAAACTTATTAGTCTCTCATCAGGAGGCACATATGCTGCTCTCCCCGATCCAACCAAAACAAACCCCAGCGTGCAGTCCCGAATTGCAACGAACGAAATGGCATAGATGCCCTAGCGGCAACTGCTAGCAAAAGACTAAGTTTTCACTCTAATGGCACATAACATATCCCACCAGAATGAAAACAATGGGAACCTTCTCTGGTTACACCTCCGAGGCTTCTACAATTTGCAAGCCATACGGATGCTGAGACTAACGAAGATGAGGGAATTCTACAATTTACAATTCACGTCACATCTGCTCAGCGCGGTAAAGTTCCAACGAGACTGGTTCCCTTCATACTCCACACAGAGTAAATGTAAATCAAAAATGAATAACCATTTTCAATTTCGTTGCAAAACGAAAATACAGCCGAACCATATTCCAGTCCAATCAGAGAGTGCTGCAAGCACCTCTACCGGTTTCGAAACTTATTAGTCTCTCATCAGGAGGCACATATGCTGCTCTCCCTGATCCAACCAAAACAAACCCCAGCGTGCAGTCCCGAATTGCAACGAACGAAATGGCATAGATGCCCTAGCGGCAACTGCTAGCAAAAGACTAAGTTTTCACTCTAATGGCACATAACATATCCCACCAGAATGAAAACAATGGGAACCTTCTCTGGTTACACCTCCGAGGCTTCTACAATTTGCAAGCCATACGGATGCTGAGACTAAGGAAGATGAGGGAATTCTACAATTTACAATTCACGTCACATCTGCTCAGCGCGGTAAAGTTCCAACGAGACTGGTTCCCTTCATACTCCACACAGAGTAAATGTAAATCAAAAATGAATAACCATTTTCAATTTCGTTGCAAAACGAAAATACAGCCGAACCATATTCCAGTCCAATCAGAGAGTGCTGCAAGCACCTCTACCGGTTTCATTCTGGTGGGATATGTTATGTGCCATTAGAGTGAAAACTTAGTCTTTTGCTAGCAGTTGCCGCTAGGGCATCTATGCCATTTCGTTCGTTGCAATTCGGGACTGCACGCTGGGGTTTGTTTTGGTTGGATCGGGGAGAGCAGCATATGTGCCTCCTGATGAGAGACTAATAAGTTTCGAAACCGGTAGAGGTGCTTGCAGCACTCTCTGATTGGACTGGAATATGGTTCGGCTGTATTTTCGTTTTGCAACGAAATTGAAAATGGTTATTCATTTTTGATTTACATTTACTCTGTGTGGAGTATGAAGGGAACCAGTCTCGTTGGAACTTTACCGCGCTGAGCAGATGTGACGTGAATTGTAAATTGTAGAATTCCCTCATCTTCCTTAGTCTCAGCATCCGTATGGCTTGCAAATTGTAGAAGCCTCGGAGGTGTAACCAGAGAAGGTTCCCATTGTTTTCATTCTGGTGGGATATGTTATGTGCCATTAGAGTGAAAACTTAGTCTTTTGCTAGCAGTTGCCGCTAGGGCATCTATGCCATTTCGTTCGTTGCAATTCGGGACTGCACGCTGGGGTTTGTTTTGGTTGGATCAGGGAGAGCAGCATATGTGCCTCCTGATGAGAGACTAATAAGTTTCGAAACCGGTAGAGGTGCTTGCAGCACTCTCTGATTGGACTGGGATATGGTTCGGCTGTATTTTCGTTTTGCAACGAAATTGAAAATGGTTATTCATTTTTGATTTACATTTACTCTGTGTGGAGTATGAAGGGAACCAGTCTCGTTGGAACTTTAACGCGCTGAGCAGATGTGACGTGAATTGTAAATTGTAGAATTCCCTCATCTTCCTTAGTCTCAGCATCCGTATGGCTTGCAAATTGTAGAAGCCTCGGAGGTGTAACCAGAGAAGGTTCCCATTGTTTTCATTCTGGTGGGATATGTTATGTGCCATTAGAGTGAAAACTTAGTCTTTTGCTAGCAGTTGCCGCTAGGGCATCTATGCCATTTCGTTCGTTGCAATTCGGGACTGCACGCTGGGGTTTGTTTTGGTTGGATCGGGGAGAGCAGCATATGTGCCTCCTGATGAGAGACTAATAAGTTTCGAAACCGGTAGAGGTGCTTGCAGCACTCTCTGATTGGACTGGAATATGGTTCGGCTGTATTTTCGTTTTGCAACGAAATTGAAAATGGTTATTCATTTTTGATTTACATTTACTCTGTGTGGAGTATGAAGGGAACCAGTCTCGTTGGAACTTTACCGCGCTGAGCAGATGTGACGTGAATTGTAAATTGTAGAATTCCCTCATCTTCCTTAGTCTCAGCATCCGTATGGCTTGCAAATTGTAGAAGCCTCGTAGGTGTAACCAGAGAAGGTTCCCATTGTTTTCATTCTGGTGGGATATGTTATGTGCCATTAGAGTGAAAACTTAGTCTTTTGCTAGCAGTTGCCGCTAGGGCATCTATGTCATTTCGTTCGTTGCAATTCGGGACTGTACGCTGGGGTTTGTTTTGGTTGGATCGGGGAGAGCAGCATATGTGCCTCCTGATGAGAGACTAATAAGTTTCGAAACCGGTAGAGGTGCTTGCAGCACTCTCTGATTGGACTGGAATATGGTTCGGCTGTATTTTCGTTTTGCAACGAAATTGAAAATGGTTATTCATTTTTGATATACATTAAATATTTGTTAAAAAAATTAATTTTGGTAATAAAAGTTAATTTTGTTAAATCTATGGTTCACTTTACCAAACTTTTAATTCATAATCAAATTTGATTGTTTTTATAAAAAATTTAGCAATTGTGTGCGGGAAAAAATAAATATGTTATTTTAATTGCCAATTTGTCTAATTTGTAAAATTCATATTAGAGTTTTCAAAAAGCTTATACAGGGTGAAATTTTTTCTAAGACCCAAACGAACTAATTTTTTTAAAACCGGACCTGATTTTTTCTAGTTTGAATAAATCAGTTGATTAGGTGGCAATAGTGGAACGATTGACCAAAATAAGAGACACATCGATCTGACCGTTCAAAAATTATGACGAATACAAATTTCAGTCAAAATGCGAAACTCGCCCTGTATATTATTAAACAATGGGAGCAGACACTTTTTAATGGTCATTTGTTATTCCCCATTGGGGCCTCTATACGAGGTAGGAGTATGTACAGTTCCTCATGACTCACCCTGTATACGTTATCTTCATTTTTCATTTTTGAAGATGCTAATAAAATTTTATCATATAATTCTTATAATCAAATCATCATACTGTACCTCGTATCACCTTTCATTCCATTTACTTTGTCTTGTATTTTTTGTACTAAATGAGAAAAAAAAAAACATTAAAAACTAATATTTCAGAAATATAACTAAAAAATAGTATTATTTATTAATAGTATTTTTACAAACATTATCTTTCATGCATCTGCATCGAGATATACAGAGAATCTCAGCTTTTTTACATCTGCATAAGCAATTTTTACAGTTACATGGTGGTACTAAGTCTGTTCTTGTAGGCAGTAAAACTAAAACTTTCTGGGGCTTCAGAGTCTAATTATCTATATGATATCCATATAAAGTGGATCTAGTTATTTTGCAACATCATCAAGGCACGTCAATTGTGTATATGCCGCCACAACATAAATGCTCGTTTTATATGCAATGATGATGCTGTAAAAGAACTCGATCCATTTTTATACGGATATCACATACTGGCTTATTTGCATGCATAGAAGCCGAGTTACGATCGATAAAGCGTCGAAAAATACTTACATATTTGACTGTGAGCCGATTTTGCGCCTCATAGCGCGCCATTAAAATATCGATATCTTGACCAAAAATAAACTTCGAACATTTTAAAAAGCTCAAAATGTTCCTTTTGAGTTCTTCTATCATTATTGTTAATTAAAGTATAAATGTTTACAGCTTTAATTTACCTGAAACCCTTATAAACAAATTAATGTACAATTTTTTTAAGAAAATTATACCTTCAAACGGGTATAACTTTAAAACAAATGAAGATAAAGTAATTTAACAAACTTTGTTTGGAAGCCTATTAATAAAGCTTTCAAATGAGACCCTCTAAGGCTCATTTGCATGCGTAGAAGCTGAGTTCCGATCGATAAAGCTTCAAAAAATACTTATTTTGCAATTTACAATTTGCATTGTGCACTAATTTTACAATATCTTGAGTTCTAACTGTTGGATTTAAGTTTAGGAAACGTTGTTTTCTTCGTTTTTTATTAACGAACAAATTTTATTTAAAACATTCTTTTTTATCTCTTTTAGTTTATGAGCCAGAGCCTTATAAACAATTTATAAACAATTAAATTGTTTATAATAATTTTTTGACCACTCGGATCGAAATCCACCCTCAAAATTCGTAATCAGCAGCCAAAAATCCATAAGAAACCGTTGAGTTTGTCCATCAGAATTGAAAAGGACACGGTCACCCCTCTGGCGCCTAGACTATTCCTCTCGTCAACGACTTAATTTCGGGTGTAAAAAAGTTTGCTAAGGCGTATACAGATCTAATCTATATACTTTGAGTTTTTGTGACACAAAACAAAAAATATGACTATCGATTTTACTTAAAAATTTGATGCCAAGAAAAAACGATTAATCAAACAAATCCAATTGAACATTTTAGTTGTTAAAAATAAATTCACAATTATCATTTTTCAAATCTATAATACTAATGTTGTTCATTATTTTATTAGTGTCTCACATTGGCCCTGAAACTGAAACTGGCATTGAACCGTTAAAAAATATATTTACCGCCGATGATTCATTTTTAATTTACACCAATCGAATATTTATTAGTAGACACATAACAGATAATAATTCCTCTACAAAAAGTGCCACTATTCTTAGGCGATGGTCTCCAATACACGCTGTACGCAGCCTACGGTTAGTCCAGAAAGCCACTGCGCATTCGCTAGGAAAAATATTCTGATTCGGATTTCTTGCGCAATCTTACTCAAAAAGGACTCCTTTTAACAAATTTGCATGTTGCCAGGACGAAAAGGTGGTCAAAAATTTTTTAAACGTTTTTTTTTGTTTTTTCCTAAAATTATTTTTTTTTGCATGGAAAAAAGTTTTTTTAGGTTTTTTGGATCATTCCAAACAGAAAAGGTCTTTAGTGACTTTTCTCTAAAAATGATAGTTTTTGACATATCTCTCTCTCTCTCTCTCTCTCTCTCTCTCTCTCTCTCTCTCTCTCTCTCTCTCTCTCTCTCTCTCTCTCTCTCTCTCTCTCTCTCTCTCTCTCTCTCTCTCTCTTGTACCATCACTCCTAGTGGAGTATTGGGCGCATCTGCGTTTCTTGGCCGATAGTGTAAGACGGCTGGTGGCCAGCTCAGCGCGTCTTGTGTTTATTCTCTGGTTAATCTGCGTACCAGTTCCTTCCATTCTCCTCCGTTTCTTGCTTGGTTTTTCACTTCCCCCCAACTTAAGCCGATTCTGTTGTGTTCTCTGGTTACTGTTTTCTTCCAAGTATTATCTGGTCGTCCCCTCTTCCTTGTACCCTCAGGTTGATATTCGAGTGCTTGTCTTGTGATGTTACTAGGATCTTTTTTTAACGTATGGCCGATCCATTTCCATTTCTTCTGTCTGATTGTTGCTATTATACTGGTTTGTTTCGTTCGTTTCCATAGTTCTTCATTTGTTATTATATTAGGCCAGTAAATTTTTAAGATCTTTCTTAAGGACCTATTTACAAAAGTCTGTAGCCTCTTTGTTGTGCTTTCGTCGTGCTTCCAAGTTTCTGTTCCGTAGAGTAATATGCTTTTTACACATGTATTGAATATATTTATTTTTCTTGACTCTGTTATTTCATTTGTTTGCCAGATTTTATTTAACGCATTGAAGGCGAATTGTGCCTTCGTTATTCTTGCTTGTATGTCTTTCATGCATCCTCCTCCTTTTCTTTCCATGATTGATCCCAAATAAGTGACTTTCTCTACTTCTTCAATTTCTTTGTCTTTTATTTTTATTTTGTTAATCTGCGGGTTATCATTTTTTAAGATTTTTGTCTTCTATGTATTTATCCGGAGACCAATCATATCAGAGTACTGTGTTAGCTTATCGACTTTTGTTTGCATGTGAGTTCTGTGTTCTGTTAACAGGCAGACGTCGTCAGCAAATTCAAGATCTTCAAGCTGATTAAAGAGGTTCCATCTAATGCCTGTCCGATCATCCGTTACTTTCCTCATAATCCAGTCTACCAAGATAAGGAACAAAGTAGGAGATAAGATACAACCTTGTTTAACACCGCTTTCAATAGCTATTTCTTCTGTGATTGCTCCCTCGTGTTCTAGTCTAGCTTTATACCCATCATAAAACAGTTTGATCAGGTTAATAATTTTTGTTGGTAGACCATACTGTCTTAAAATTTTCCACATTTGTTCCCTATTGACTCGGTAGAAAGCCTTTTCAAAGTCGATAAAACTTAAATTTATGTCTTTCTGCCATTCATTAGCTTGTTCTAGGATGATTCTTAAGGTGCATATGTGATCTATAGTAGAGCGTTTAGCACGAAAGCCTGCTTGGTGCTTCTCAGTTTCTTGTCCAATTCTTCTTTCATTCTTTCGAGCAGAATTTTTGTTAGCACCTTGGATGAGGCGCTTAATAGAGTTATTGCACGCCAATTTTTACAGTTACTCAGATCTCCCTTCTTTGGTATTTTTATTATCAGTCCCTCTTTCCATTCTTGTGGCAGTTCTTCGTTGGCCCATATTTTATTTAAAAGTTTATGTAGCATATCTATGGCTTGTTCGGTGTCTGCTTTTATCAGGTCGATAGGTAAATTATCTGTTCCTGCGGATTTGCCATTCTTTAATAATTTAAGTGCGTTGGCAATTTCCTCTCTTGTAATTACCCCAGTGTTAACCTCTAATTCTTGTATTTCAATTTGCTCATCCAATTCTTGGGTTCGGTCATGTTTGGCGTATATTTCTTCAAAGTATTCTCTCCATCTTTGAGTTACTTCTTTCTCAGATTTAATTAATTTTCCTTTTTTATCTTTTATTTCTCTTACACTTCTTGCTCGATTGCCTGTTAGGTTTCGTATAATCGTGTATTGTGTTCGTAGATCATTATCTTGTGCTGCTTTCTCTGCTGATTTTAGCATTTCGTTTATGTAATTCCTTTTATCGTTTCTGCATGCCTTTTTCACTTCTATGTTTTTTGCTTTGTATTTTCTTTCAAGGATCTCTTCTTCCCTTGTTCCTTCTTTTTGCAATATGTCTTTCTTGATTTTCTTTATTTCTTCTATAAGCTGTAACGTGTCTTTAGTTATCCATTTTTTATTTTCACTTTTTTTCAACCCGATTGTTTCGTCTGCTGTCTTCATCATGACCTCTTTGAAGTTTTTCCATATTTCTTCCACAGAGTCTCCATTACAGTGGTGTATATTTCGGTTTACTTTAAGTCTGTCGGTGAATATTTTCCTTGTTTCTTCTTGCTTTAGGATTTCTACATTGAATCTTTTTCTTCTGGTAGTCTTGCGATTATTTTCTCTGTCTAGTTTCATCTTTAATTGGGCCCTGATAAGCATGTGGTCCGAATCCACATCTGCACCCCTTAAGGCCCTGACATCTTGTAGCCAGCTTCTCCATTTTGATTCAATTAGTATATGGTCGATTTGGTTCTTATATCTACCACCCGGTAATTTCCAAGTTTCTTTGTGGATCTGCTTATGTTTAAAAATACTGCCACCTATAATGAGCTCATTCTGTTCACAGAATTCAATTAATCGATTTCCGTTGTTATTTTTCCTTTCTAGACCTTCTTTTTCCATCACATGTTCATATCCTATATTATCATTGCCAATCTTGGCATTGAAATCTCCAATTATCATTTTTATATCTCTTTTATACTTTTTGTTTATATTGTTGTACGTTGCTTGCAATTTTTCATAAAACTCTTCCTTTTCTGCATCATTATTTTCATTTGTAGGAGCGTAAACGTTGATCACTATTAGGTTATAGTACTTTGCTTTGAGTCTAGCCCAAATAATTCTCTCAGATGATGGTTCCCATTCCATTAAAGCATTTTTTCCTTCTTGAGATAAAAGTATTGCTACACCCTTTTCGTGTTTCGCATTTTCAGATGTATTCCCAGAATAAATCATTAATTTTTGGTCTTCTACTCGAGTTGATCCGCTGCCGTTCCAGTGTGTTTCGCTTAAACCAATAAATTTCAACTTGTAATTATCCATTTCTTGGCCTACTTGCTCTAATCTGCCGGTTTCATATAAGGTTCTTACATTCCATGCTCCAATGGCTATGGTTTCTCTTGTGTCAATTTCGGTCTTGTCAGTTGTGTTCGGTCTATTTCTTGTATTTTTATTCACTGCCTTTTTCTTTGCCATATCCGTCATCGTTTGTGAAGTGTTTTGTGGGTTTTTTTCAGGTGCTAGTTTTTTGGATTCCCTTCTGGACTTTCCTCTAGCTGGTTACTGTTTTTATTCCATTTCATTGTTTTCCCATTTATTATTAGCTTATTAAATTTTACTTTTACATTTTTACCCTTATTTGCTTCTTCATGGCCAACTTGTCTTATTTTTTTCTGTACTTGCAAATCTTCTTTGGTCATATCGTTGTTGATGAACACTCTCCTGTCTTTTGCATGTTGTAGTTTCGCTTTGTTTTTCATAACCGTTTCTTTCTCATGATGGTTTGGTAGCTTAACTAAACATGTTTTTTCTCCTAATTTTATTACTTCATCAATTTTAACCTTAATATTCATTTCTGCTTCCATGAAATTACCTATGGTCTGCCTGAGTATGTCCCTGTCGTTTGTATCAATTTGCAAACCTTGTATTACGACGTTGTTGGCTTTCCTTTCTTTTTCTAATTTTTCTAGACGTAGCTTCGTGTCATTCAGTTCTTTCTTCATTTCATCCTTCTCGATTTGCGACTTTTGATTTGCCTGTTTGACCTTTTCTATTTCGTCTCTGAGTTCTCTTAATTCTTTCCAGTACTCCCTTTGGTCTTCTTTTATATCTTTGACTTCTGCTGCTAGATTTTTTGTTTCTTCAGTTAGATCTTGCATCATTCTAATTATTTGATCTAGCTTATTTCCTTGGTTATGGCTATCAATTGCAGTTCTAGCCGTTTTTTTACTTTCGTTGAATGTTCCATCGTCTCCTTCTCTGCCTCTTTTATTGATTTCATCCGATGTATCTGAGTCCATTATTTTTTATTTGTTAACTTCTACTAGCCTTAATATTGTTTGTAGCTATAATATTTTAGTATAACAGTATATAACAACAATAACAATAAATCGATATCACCTATAGTTATTCTTAAATATTAAAATCCAATCCTGTAATATATTTCTTTGTCTATTTGAAAAATAATAAAATATATCTATTGTAATTGACCAAGTAATTAGTAGGTTACTGGTTTTATTATCAGTATTACCGCGTAAAAAAACTTCGGCGGTTCAACTCAGCGGACCTAGGTTTTTTATCGGATATACTGATGGCTTACATTTTATAATGATGTTGTATATAAAATAATTAAATATTGGTTCAATCTTACTTTAATACTGCTTAAAATAGTTTCAGATAACACTTTATCACCCTTATTTTCACTATCAAATCACTAAAATAATTTAATTGTTCTGTTTTCGTCTGATTTTGAAGATTTAATTTGGAGCACAACCTTAGCGTGGCTTTCAATCTGCTGCCAGAACCGGACTCAGTTTTTGACATATAAGCGATTAAAAATTGAAAAATTGCGAAATCGGCCATTTTTAACCCTCAAAAACTATGTGAAAACTGAAAATTTGAATGTTGCCAAGGTAGGTAGATATTCTTTAAACATCGATTGATGAAATCCCGAAGAGTTTTTTGCAATAAAATATTCAAAACTCCTTTGTTTTTGATTGCTAATCAAGCGTGCGCGACACTATTTTCCACCGACAGTATGGTGCAAATGAAAGGAATAAATTCGTTATTTCGTAAACCGGCGACTTTAAGGAAAAATCCCGAAACGGGTCGATTTTTATTTGTAAGTTATGATATTGTGGCATATATGATATACTAGTGACGTCATCCATCTGGACGTGATGACGTAATCGATGATTTTTTTAAAGGAGAATAGGGGTCGTGTGCTAGCTCATTTGAAAGGTTCTTCAATTCTCTATTCAGTAATATAAACATTTATATAATAATTATTTATACAGGGTGTCCAAAAAATTTTTAATAAATTAAATTATTTGACAAAAAAAGAAGTAGAAGGACACCCTGTATAAATAATTAGGTTACATTATGTTTACATTACTGAATAGAGAATTAAAGAACCTTTCAAATGAGCTACCACACGACCCCTATTCTCATTTAAAAAAATCATCGATTAGGTTATCACGCCCAGTCGGATGACGTCACTAGTATACCATATATGCCACAATATCATAAATTAAAAATAAAAATCGACCTGTTTCGGGATTTTTCCCTAAAGTCGCCGGTTTACGAAATAAGGAATTTATTCCTTTCATTTGCACCATACTGTCGCGTCGGTGGAAAATAGTGTCGAGCACGCTTGATTAGCAATTAAAAAACAAAGGAGTTTTTAATATTGTATTGCAAAAAACTCTTCGGGATTTCATCAATCGATGTTTAAAGAATATCTACCTACCTTGGCAACATTCAAATTTTCAGTTTTTCACATAGTTTTTGAGGGTTAAAAATGGCCGATTTCGCAATTTTTCAATTTTTAATCGCTTATATGTCAAAAACTATCATTTTTAGAGAAAAGTCACTAAAGACCTTTTCTGTTTGGAATGATCCAAAAAACCTAAAAAAAACTTTTTTCCATGCAAAAAAAAATAATTTTAGGAAAAAAACAAAAAAAAACGTTTCAAAAATTTTTGACCAACTTTTGGTCCTGGCAACATGCAAATTTGTTAAAAGGAGTCCTTTTTGAGTAAGATTGTGCAAAAAATCCGAATCAGAATATTTTTCCTAGCGGATGCGCAGTGGCTTTCTGGACTAGGTGTCTATTGGAGACAACCTCCTAAGAGTCCGTACCTAACATGAGCGCTTAACGCCGCTTGACATGAGCGCTTAACGGTTTATCTGTTAGAAGCGCGCTTGCAGTGTATTGATCCTTGCTAATTTCTGAATACAACAAACCATTGGCACTGATATTCAAGCAGAAAATTTTAAAAACATTGACAGAATGCCGAATAGACCATCGCTACACTAACATGATTACTTATATCTACCAAAATGCAATGGCTAGCGTAAGACTGAACAATAAACAAATAAATTCTGTATACAGCGAGGAGTACGACAAGGAGACACCATATCTCCTAAGCTATTCACGACCCTTTTAGAATACACTTGTAAGAAGGCAGATCTTAACGAATATGGTACAGTGATGTTTAAAAAGTAACTATTCGTTACAAAGTACTCGTTACTTACGAATACCGAAAGTAACGATTACTATACAGAGATGCAAATCGTTACTTTGATTACTCTGATTACTTCTTTACTTCGTACCAATCGTATCAGAGCTAGTAACGACTATTGTATCTACTTTGATTACTTTGATTACTCTGATTAGTTCGTTACTTCGTACCAATCGTATCAGAGCGAGTAACGACTATTATATCTACTTTGATTACTTTGATTACTTCGTACTTCGTGAAGGTCGTTATTATATCGGAATACCTATATACAAAATACCTACCTTGATCTACTTTGATTACTCTGATTACTTCGTACCAATCGTAACAGAGCGAGTAACGACTATTGTATCTACTTTGATTACTCTGATTACTTCGTACTTCGTGAAGGTCGTTATTATATCGGAATACCTATACAAAATACCTACCTACTGAGAAATACGAACCTCGATATGATTATCGGTACTCAAATGCAAAAGTAACGAAAGTAATCATAGTAATCAAATCATTTTTATCCCTTAAACAGATTGGCGAAGGTTGTTGTTATATCGGAATACCTATACAAATCTACCTACTGAGAAATACGATTCTCAGAACTTGATTCAACACAAAGTCTATGCAGCTTTTCCGCGTTGCTGCAGATAAAGTGAAGATTGCCATGATAATCGCCAACATTCGTCACGGATAGGCACATCAAGAAGAAGAACCTGTAGCAGCAACGAAAGACTTCGTCACAAAATAAGTAATGAACAATTCCGTGCTCCCTATTATCGGTCCAAATTTGTAGTTGTGATAAAAATATAAAATGGTTCAAATATTGACAAAACATTTTTATTATTTATTGGTGCATTTTGCCGCCCGGGCGAACCGCCCCCACTACGCTACGCCACTGGTTGTAGTTCCTTCTAGCTCTAGCTCTCTATTTTGAACTTTGAACATAATCAATAGCCTATGCCTATAACCTTTGAGAACAACCATACCAAAAACTACGTTCTATTATGAATCTTTATGTAGGTAAAAGTAAATATAGTGTTAAATAAATATAATATAATAAATATAATGTTTTATTAAAACACTCACCTTCAGATCGCCTTCAGTGACAATCTGTCAATATCCGAAATATATTAACAACTCCTCGTACACCCACCTACAAACCAAATCTGGAATGACGTCGAGGCGTAGGAACCTTTTTATAAATATATTTACTATGTCGACGACTCTACCAGCGCGTTAACGGTCCCGAAACCTCCACTTACAAAAACACCATGCCCCAAATCGATATATTAATATTTATCTTCGCACTATGAACATTCTGTGATTCAAACTCTAGGGAAAACTATAACCTAAAACTTCTAAAATGGCCGATAACATTTTCAGTTAAATGGAGCCTGGTGTAGTGAAAATTGCGGATGATGGTGATTTCGATATGTTGAAGAGATTAGTCGACGAACACACCGAATGGAAATTGGAATACGATAAAGGAGACCTAACCAAGGTTAGTATTGTTCTATTTTGTATTTTTTATGTGAGCATTTCGCGTCTGATAGACTGCGGTCTTTCCGTTTTCCCATTACACAAACATGGGATTATAGACCATGCGGTTGGTTTCTGCATTTCGTTACTACCTGAACGCAAAGACTGGGTAGCGCTTTATCGACAACCCTTATTTATAATTTACCTGTTTACCCTGCAAAGGAACTATAATTTGAATAAGTGATGGATTCAACCGCCACGTGATGAAAGTTTATTTTATCTATGAATAAAACATTGAAAACTTTTGTTTTCTACACTTTTACAAAATTCGTTAGGTACAATTTATTTTCACTACAGCAGTTGTTTCGGCAGAGTGTCTTCCTCAACTGGTGTGATTATGCGCTCAAGTGATGTAAATATGCCTTATTGTTATTATACCTCTCAACTTAGTCTTTAACTGAATAATAAGTTGAGGAGGGGTCGAGGGGAGATCAGTTTGTCTCACGTTGGTCATTCAGTATTATATCTGTATTTATGAAGTTATACTTCTTCAGGCGCGATTAGGACTATTGGGAGTGAATGTAAATGTGCGCGAATTCATCAAAAATTGTTGGTGCTACGCGCAGATACGTTATACGTTTGCTCTGATCGGGTATTCCAATGACATGTCAAAAATTATCCAAGATGGCGGATGTGGTTAAAGAATGTGTTGTTGTCATTTTTATTATTATGGTTGTGGTTGTTAAGTTATGTTTTAAAAGTGGCGAAAACAGAGAAAAAAGTGAGTTTATAGTTGTACTGACTTTTTAAAAGGTTTTTTTTTTATATATTTTTTGACTTATAAATATAGAAAAAAAGAATGTTTAAAATATATTTGTTTCGTTGAAATCATAAAAAAAAGTAGGATATGGAAGTATAACTTCTTACGTGCGTACAAAGTACACACACTTTTTTTATTTATTAATCTCTATAGATTCTAATAATTCTTAAGGCCTTTATTTTGAATATGAAGATTTAGAAATTGGTCATTAAAAGAATGATTATGATCTAGAAGGTGAAACTTAGAATCTGTTTTTCTATTATTGAAAGCCTTTTTTTATTGTGCTATACCCCAAACAGCGCAAGTACATCCCTGGGACGAACCGCTTAGGGCATTCGTATGTCCCGAGGACGTACGTTTCAAGTCCAGGGACATTCTTGGGACGTACCGTGGACGTCCGATGTTACATAACCATCTGAACCCAGGACATCCTACCAAACTCTCCCCGGGACGGCCGACCAAAACCTCCTTGGAACCTCCGACCAAACCTTTTTAGGACATTATGTAAAATGTTTTCAGAAAGTACAGTACAATATTGACATTGACAATGACATACATTCACTGCAACCATACATTTACTTCGAGCCAACCGAAACAAAATAAAATATCTAAAATACTTAGAGGTACTTAGAGGTATAATAAAGTATTAATAACATTAAACGGAGTCCTAAAAACCAGAAAAAAAGTTGGTAACTCTTTAAACCACGATTCGGAGCAGTTCATTATAGTAGCTCGGAAATTTGGACTTGTTGAAATGTTCATCTCAGGAGAGGAATATTTTGTTTGCGGTATTAGGTACCGCCTAGGTATAGGTTAATATGGGTTGAAAATCAGGGACAAATCGTGTATTTTATTCTCTGAGGATAAACCTCATATTTTTCCTGAACTGGTCTGGATTCGTAATTTCTAGGAACGCCCGTAATCGTACTTCCTGGGTACGTCTGGATTTGTAATTCCTGGGGACGTCCGATTAAGGTCCCAGTACATTCTGACTTAAGCGGGATCTGAAACAGACGTTCTGGGGAGGTCCGTAATCGTACTTCCTGGGAACGTCTGGATTTGTAATTCCTGGGGACGTCCGATTGAGGTCCCAGTACATGCGGACTTAAGTGGGACCTGAAACAGACGTCCTCGGGACGTCCCGTACTATCTGAAATGTTTGTTAAAAGTTCTAACAGTTTGACCGATGTAAGTTTTTCAGCAGTCATTACATGAATACACCACTCTCCCTGGGATTTTTCTTTTCGCGCTTGTTGTCCTTTGTTCTTAATATATATTTCCCAAACAAGCACAAGTACATCCCTGAGACGTACCCGGGACGAACCATTAGGACATTCGTATGTCCTGAGGACGTACGTTTCAGGTCCTGGGACATCCTTGAGACGAACCGAGGACGTTCGATGTTACATAACCATCCGTACCCAGGACATCCGACCAAACTATCCTTGAGAGGGCCGACCAAAAGGTCCTTGGGACGGCCGACCAAAAGGTCCTTGGGACGGCCGACCAAAGGGTCCTTGGGACGGCCGACCAAAACCTCCATGTAACCTCCGACCAAACCTTTTTAATTAACTATTCTAAATAACTTCAGAACAACATTAACAAACCTTTTTAGGACATTATGTAAAATGTTTTCACAAATACATATGACAATATTGACATTGACAATGACAGACATTCACTGCAACCGTACATTTACTTCGAGCCAACTGAAATAAAATAAAATATCTAAAATACTTGGAGGTACAGTGCACAGATTCTAAGGGTGCCGGTCGGGGATGGCGTCTATGCGCAGTATTATAGTCCGTGTATGAGAAAGAAAGTATTCGAAATAGTGAAATAACAAATAATATAAAATTTGTTATTTCATTATTTCGAACACCTAATGAGAGTGAAACTACTATGGGCATTTATGACGCTCTGTGAAATATAGGACGACTCTTGATTTCGTTTTACAGCGGATTCTTTTATAATGGTATTATCATACACAACCAAAACTACACAATTTATATAATTTATATAGTGCACGATCCACTATATTCCAAAATCTTTCGTGCGAGCAATCTCTATACCTATATCATCACCTACTATATAATTAAAGAAGAAAGTGGAACATTTTCAACCTAAATACATAACGAATAGACTCAATTAGTGTTGGGAAAATCGATATACACACTTTTCTTGACGCCCTTCAATAATGACTCTTTCTTTATCAGAACAAGCGATAAATTTGATGTGGTTGATTATGTATAAATATATCTAATAATTATCGCTTTAAATAGAAATTGGAATAATAATAGATTTTTGCACTGAAAACCTTCGTAATAAGTTGGAGGCCTTCGAAATGTGGACCTTGCGAAGAATGTTCCGCATCCCATGGACAGATAGGGTGAGGAACTTTTAAGAAGAGCAAATACTGAGAGAGAATTGCTCAACTTGATCAGGGTACGAAAAATTGGATACCTAGACCATATCGTGAGAGGGGAAAATACGCAATCACTTAACTAATCATCTAAGGAAAGATTGAGGGCAAGAGAGGAGGAAACAAATGTCGTGGCTACGAAATATAAAGTACTTACTTACTTACTTACTCCGTGGCGTTACAACCCTTCGTGGGTTTTAGCCGACTCGACAACATGCCTCCACTGTTTTCTGTCTTGAGCAACCTCCATCCAATTCTCCACGCCCATAGTGCCTAGGTCTCCTGCTATATTATCTCGCCACCGGAGTCGAGGGCATCCGCGTGGTCTCTTTCCAGTTGGGACTTCCTCCCACACCAGTCTTACTATTCTTTGGTCAGAATGTCTTCTGAGGTGTCCTGCCCACTGAAGTCTTCTACACTTTATTTCTTTTATGATGTTGGCGTCTGGGTAAAGTTCTTCGAGCTCTTTGTTAGTTCTTATCCTATATTGTCCTGATGCTTCATCCAGCACAGGACCAAAGATCTTTCTTAGGATTTTTCTTTCCCAAACACATAGCTCTCTTCGTTTGCCTTTGTTATCGTCCACGTTTCGCTTCCATAAATCACAACGGGTCGTATGATTGTTTTATAGACGTGTATCTTCGTACGTCTTGTTAGTTGTTTCGATTTTATAAGGTTTTGGAGGGCAAAAAGACATCTGTTTCCGGCCTGAATCCTGTTGTTTATTTCTTGTGATCCGTTATTGTCTTCAGTTATTGTTGTTCCAATATACTTGAATTCTCTAACGCGCTCAAAGTTAAAGTCATCGATGGTGATGTTCTGACCGATTCTGTCTCTGCTTTGGTTATTGCGGCTCATATACATATATTTCGTCTTGTTTTCGTTGATTTGGAGCCCCATCTTCTCTGCTTCCTTCTCGAATCTCACGAAAGTCTCCTTCATCCTTAATCGTGTGTTTCCTATTAGATCGATATCGTCTGCAAATGCCAGTAGTAAGTTTGGTCCTTCTCGATGAAATACTGTATTCGGTTTTTCGATTCTTGCACTTCTGATTATGTGCTCCAGAGCTAAGTTGAAGAGTTGTGGTGAAAGTGCATCTCCCTGTTTTAGTCCATTGTTTATTTCAAATGTCTCCGAGTATTGTTATCCAACTCTCACCTTACATCGTAACCGTTCCATACACATCCGCATCAACCTGACTAGTTTTTTTGGAAAGCCAAGTTCCTGCATCGCTGTCCACAGTCTAGCCCTGCATACTCTATCAAATGCTTGTTTAAAATCTATGAACACCTGGTCACCTGGAAATAATGAACATCTGGTCAATAGTAGAGCGGCCCGGTCTAAATCCGCATTGATAATCTCCAACGATTTCTTCGGTGTATGTTTTGGTTCTTTCTAGCAGGATGTTTGCAATGATTTTGTAGGTGGTGTTTAGGGAGTGTTATTCCCCGGTAGTTAATACATTGCTTTTTGTTTCCTTTTTTTGTGTATTGGTACAATAACCACTTCTTTTCATTCATCTGGCATTGTTTCTTCTCGCCAAATGTCTTGAATTAGCTTGTATATAGAACTGTACAACGCTTCTCCTCCATGTTTTAAGCACTCTGCGGGTACACCATCGCTACCTGGTGTCTTATTATTTTTAAGGTTTTTAATTGCCTGTATTACTTCTTCGTATGTCGGGTATTGGTCTTCTATTTCAGCTGTATGTACCTCTATGTTTGATGTATTTCTGCTAGATTGGTCGTTCAATAGTTGATAGAAGTATTCCTTCCAGGTTTTTAGGATATCCTTGTCATCAGTGATAAGCTGCCCGCTGTCGTTTTGAAGGAAGTTTCCTGTTCTTGCTTGGTACCCGGTCTTGATATCTGAAACTCCTTGGAAGAACTGTCTCGCTTGTTTGTTCTTTCTTTTTTCTTCTATATCTCTGATTATTTGTTCCTGATACTCCTTCTTCTTCCTTTTTATCAGTTTTCTTGTTTCTGTTCTTCTTTGTCTGTACATTTCATGGTTTTTGTGCGAGGGGTTTTGTAGCATGTTCCTTCTAGCCACATTTCTTGCTGTTATGGAGTTCAGGCAATCATCATCGAACCATTTTTTTGTTGTTTTCTTTTTGTGTCCTAGTATTTCATCTGATACGCTTGTCAGAGCTAATTTGATATTTTTCCAAGCTGAGTCTGTGTTGTTATAGTCGTCTGTCTGTGTTAGAGCGATTTTTATAGCCTTTTGAAATTTCTGTTCTGTCTGCTTATTACGTAGAACTTCATTATTCCATAGTTGTGTTGGTATATTCTTGTGTGTTTTTTTTGGACGCTATTCTTGTCCTTATCTTCGCTTTTACCAGAAAATGATCCGTGTCTCCATCAGCTCCTTTTAGGCTTCTTACGTTTAGACAGTTACTACCCCTCCTGGCATCTACTAGAACATGATCGATCTGATTTCTTGTGACGCCGTCTTTGGAGACCCATGTTTGTTTGTGTATTTTCTTGTGTTCGAACATTGTCGATTTTATTAGTAAGTTGTGGGACGCTGCAAAGTCTATTAACATTGTTCCATTATCGTTGCTGACATCGTGAAGACTATGGTTACCTATTGTTGGTTTGTACCCTGCTTCCTTCCCAATCTTTGCATTGAAATCTCCTAAGATAATATGCATGTCCTGTTTGGGTAGATTATTTATCAGTTCCTCTAGTTTCTCATAGAAGCTATCTTTTACATGCTCTTCCTTTTCCTCTGTCGGTGCATGGGCAGCAACTAGGGAATAGTTATGTAGTTGTCCTTTGAGTCTGATATAACAGAGTCTTTCATTAACGTGTTTGAAAGTTAAGACTGATCCCACAAGACTTTCCCTGACTATAAAGCCAGTCCCGAATTGATGTTCCCGTTCGCTTCCGCTGAAAAATACTACTGATTTATTAGTTTTTAGTGTGCCTTCTCCAGTCCATCTAATCTCTTGTAAGGCAGTTATGTCCATGTTTCTGGATTCAAGTTCTTTGACCACCTGAGTTAGGGCTCCAGGCCGATATAGGCTCAGTACGTTCCAGGTTCCTATATTCATTGTCCTTTGTCGTCGCTTTTGTCGTCTAAAAGATCCGTCCTTATCCGAGGCATGTGCTTCGTTTTCATAACTATGTTTTTTTACAAGAAGGAATAGTTAGTCCCTTGCTTAACCCCCCCTCTTTCTCATCCTGGTCTTGGGACCAGGCAAATATAAAGAACTGGACGGGCATAAATAACACTGGCCAGCTTTTGCATGCTGCAAAAGACAGACGCCTGGCCTTAACATAATTCGAAAACGCACTATAGGTGCAGGGCACCATAAGAAAAAGAGCATTAAAAACCAAATTTCATGATATCTGGTGGTCAGATAAGTAACCTCCATCGTCGATTAGAGTATGCGATCTCTAAAAAAAACATTAGTTCTAAAAAGTCTAAACTTTTTTAGGCATACATGTCAAATTTGAGCGCGATGTGGCCATTAGTATACCTATTTTTGACAGCTGCATAAACTTGACGTGTTTGGAAAAAGACGCATACGGAGAAAACGATTGTCGATCTCGCATTAAACATTATTATTTGAGAAATAAAAGGCGAAAAAAACTAAAGAAAAGCTAGATAAATATTATGGGACTAATGCTCCTTCAGAATACACTGTTAAGTTTTGGTTCCGTGAATTAGTCCAATGAAAAATTAGTCCCGGAAAGTTTTCCGGGAATTTTGAAAATTGGTAATTTTATTAACTTCGGTATGCTCTTTTCGAATTTCAACTTTGCTACCTCGTATCTCCGCCGCTCTTGCCGCCATATTAAAAAAATGGCGCCTAATAACAGTTTTTTGGGAAAATCTCCTTTCAAACGAATTTTGCGAAAAAAACATTTATGTACAAAATTAAACTAGAAAAAATTTCTTACAATTTATGTATTATTATAGACCAGTAAGGATCTGCAAAAAAACGTCTATTTTTGGATGTGAGAGGTGGCATTCGGATTTTTGCAGATAAAGTTAGTTGACACCTTCAGTAATAATAATTGACTTATGCTCCTTCTCAAATATGCCCGGAACATAATAAAAAAATTAAAATATTTAAAAATTTCGAAAAACATCGATTTTTTTCTGCTTTCTTTGCTTATAACTTTAAAACGGTTCGTAGAGAAATAAAATAAAGATAATTGAATTTTGTATGATATACGACTGGTGAAAAATGTCTTAAGGTATTACCTTTTCTGCAATATAGCAATAAGTACAAAATAAGGGGGCAAAATAAGTCTGTTGTTATTCAATATTTTTTAACCACTTTGGTGGCACTTAGAACCTTAGTAATTCGCTTAATTTTGCAAAATAATAAATAAATAAATGAATAAATTTTGCATAATTTTGCAATCTAAATGTTTTTAAAAAAGTTCAAATTTTTTTAAATCTTTCTGAACAAAAAGTAGACCATTTAGAAGTTGGCTAATTTTTTGACATATAAAGAGGTGCTCTACCTATCAAATACACTTTTCAGAATTAAAATCGGATTATTTAAGGGGTCCCAGCAATGTTTTAAATTTATAAACAATTTTTTGGCTTATAAACAAATAGCTTTGTTTAATAATAAAAAAATTAATTTTTAGCAATGCAAATAATTAATACCGATATAATTTGACTTAAACTTTCAAGTGCTGTCAGCAGAATTGCTATTTTATTTTTTAATCAAACGTTATTCGTGTTCAAAAATTGCAATTTCTCGATTTTTTGAAAGTTCCACCGCGTTTATCTCGAAAACTATGCATCCTAAGAAAAAACTTGTAAGAACATTTTTTGCTTAGAATTACCCAAGAAATACAAAAAAATGTTTTATTTTGCGAAAAATCGATTTTATGTAATTCCTCAAGTTCTTTGTTTATAAAAATCGTATCGACATCTGGATCAACTGTTACCCAAAAAATTCGTGTTCTACGGGTCAAAATACATAAAAAAACTTGGGTAAGTCCATCTAAATAAAGGAGCCCGTAGCACCCCCTCCTGGCCACAGCACTAATTTGTTTATAAGCCAAAAAATTGTTTATAACTTTAAAACATTGCTGAGGCTGCTTAAATAATCCGATTTCAATTCTGTAAAGTGCATTAGATAGGTGGAGTACTTCTTTATATGTAAAAAAAAAATTGACAAATCTTTGGATGTTCTAGTTTTTGTTGTGCAAGATTTTAAAAAATTTTAATTTTTTAAAAAAGTTTAGATTGCAAAATTATTATGCAAAATCTAGTAAGTCAATTTTAATGAAATTTTATGTACGGTTTTAGCACATTACAAAAATTTTCTAAGCGAATTAGGAAGGTTCCTAAGTGATGGAAAATCATTGAATAAGGACAGGCTTGTTTTGCCCCTTTATTTTATATTTATTGCTATTTTGAAGCAAGGGTGATAAATTAAGACATTTTTAACCAATCGCATCTGATAGAAAATTTTATTATCTTTGTTTTATTCCTATAGGACTTTGTTCTAAAATGAATAGTTTTTAAGTTATAAGCAAAAAAAGTAGAAAAAAAAACGAAATTTTTTGAAATTTTTAAATATTTAATTTTTTTTATTAATGTTCCGGGCATATTTGAGAAGGAGCATAAATCAATTATTATTAACGAAGTTATCACCTAACTTTATCAGCAAAAATCTGAATGCCACCTCTCACATCCACCTAAAAACAGATCCTTACTGGTCTATTAATATTTTTAATCAAATCAATCGGTTTTGGCGCACCGTAAAGTTCATTTCAATAGACGTTTTAAAAAGTCCCTATAGGCCTAATCCTCTATAGGCCTAATCCAGATGTTATTCATTTATTTAGAAATTTAGCACAATCTCCTTCGCTTTGCTATTCCTGATAAACCAGGTGATACGACTTCGTCCTATCATGACATCAATGTGACTATCAGACTCATCACACGCCTCTTCGTTTTCGATTTCATCGAAAGCTTTTTCAAAAATAGTCGCCAATTCTTCCTCTTCATCGTAATTATATGACGGAAATTGCAAATTATTACAAGTAGCACTAGAATTTATGCATATAACGGAGCATTTTAATCCAGCTTTTCTGCATCCACAGGCTTTCTGACATCCTTTTTTACACATCGTAACAGGAATTAGTCCATTTTTGTTTTTTTTTCTATTTCCATTGTTCTACATTTTTTTTCATTCTAGTACCACTGCTAAACCAGGTTCGGAAAGAATGTTGTCGTGCTGTTTCTGTTGGTGGTAGCGACGGAATATTAAATTTACTTTTATAATATGCTGATTTTGTAAAGCATACATAATATCTATATTCGTTTAAAGACATGTTTTCTTACTTTTCACTTCACTGTAACCGCATTATTGAATAACCTCGTTCATATCAGGATTTTAATACATAAAAAATACCAAAATCACATCAAATAGTGTCAATATATAACGGAATAGTGTCACAGCAAAAATTAGAATGGAAAAGGAAGACCTGAACATCATCGGAACATATACGGCCCAGAAAATAACAAGCCTCAAACAACAAGAGAAATCTTTTATGACGAATTACAAGTAGTAGATCAAGTTAGAGGGTAGATGATAATACTGGGGGATTTTAACGCTCGAATTGGTAACCAAGTAATACCCGGAATTAAGCAAAAACACAATGAAAATGTTAAAAACGAAAATGGAGAACTGATGATAAACTTCTGCACGAGTAACAAACACAAAGACCAACACAAATATACATTCAATAACACCCGAGGACAAAGATCTATGATAGATTATGTTGTAACCAACAGAGATATACATCCATCAAAAATAATCGACGTAAGATGCCTCAACTCAGCAGATGTAGGTAGCGACCATAGCCTAGTAGTATGTAAAATAGGAATTATTATGAAATATTTCACACCCAAGAGGGCAGCACCAACACAAACAAAAATCAAAGTAGAAGGACTACATACGGAATACACGTAATACTTGCACAGGAAAAGAATATCAGAGAAGATTGCTGAGAATACAATATTAGAAAACGATAACATCGATGAAAGCTGGCAAAAACTAAAAGATAACATTATCAACGTTGCAACAGAATCACTTGGAGAGAGAAAAGTAACGAATACTCACATATTAAAGAAGAAAATCCCGTGGTTTAAAGAGGAAGTTAAGATAAAATGTAAAGAAAAGAAGAAAGCCTTTTTACAATACAGAACGAAACAAACACAACAGGCATACAACCAGTACAAACGAATCAGAAACGAAACGAATACTTTAGTGAGGCAAATAAAAAGGGAGCACTAGCAGAGTTTCTCAAAACAGATGGAACACGACTTCTACGGAACACAAAAAGAAGTATGGAGAATGATCAGAGGGCAAAGTAAGGAGATGAACGAATTAATAAAAGCGAAACACATTCAGTAGGAAACATGGGCAGACTACATCCGATCTCTATTTGCTAAAGGCGACGATAATGAACCACCAACACCTGAAGTTACAACAAACGAAGAAATAAACATCGAGGAGGGAGATATAAAGGAAGCATTAAGAAAATTAAAAAATAGAAAATCTCCAGGAGAGAATAGAATAAAAGAGGGAATAGAACAAAACAGAATACCACAAGAATGGAGATCAAGCATCCTAATACCTCTCTTCAAAAAAGAAGACAAATCGGACACGGATAATTACAGAGGAATTAACTTATTAAACACAACATTAAAATTAACAACCAAAGTGATAACAAACAAATTGAATCAAATTATAACACTAGCAGAAGAACAACAAGGTTTTAGGTCGGGAAGGTCATGCACTGACGTTATATTTATAATGAGGCAAGCTCAAGAGAAATCATTGGAATACAACAAACCGGCATATTTATGTTTCGTGGACCTTAAGAAAGAATTTGACAGGGTCACATTAAAGGACGTTATCCATTTGTTATACTCGAGAGAGGTACCTCTAGGAATAATTAAAACGATCGAAAACATCTACCAGAACAACACAATAAAAGTAAAAGTGGAAGATGAATTAACTGACCCAATTGAAGCCGGCAATGGGATAAGACAGGGGGTTTCCTTGAGTCCATTATTGTTCAACCTGATCATGGACGAAATAATAAAAAAAGTAAGAACTAAAAAAGGATACCAAATGGGAGAAACTCAACTTAAAATAATCTGCTACGCGGACGATGCAATACTAATCTCTCAAAGTGAAGATGATTAACAACGTATGCTGCACTAATTCAACATAATCGCCAGAAAATTTAACATGTTAATTTCCTTACAAAAGACCAAATGCATGGTTATAACAGCAGATCCAGTAAAATGTAAATTGGAGCTGTAAGGTCAGATAATAGAACAAGTGATGGAGTTTAAATACCTAGGCATCACACTATCTAGCTACGGAAGGCTCGAAACAGAAGTGGAGGATCAAGTGAATAGAGCAAACAGAGCCGTAGGTTGCCTGAATGACACAATATGGAGAAATAAAAATATCGGAAAAGAAATGAAAGACAGAATTTAGAAAACAGTCATCAGACCAATAATGACATACGCGGCAAAAACACGACCCGACACAGAGAGGACAAAAAGATTGCTCGAAACAGCGCAGATGAAAACCCTTCGAAAAATCGATGGTAAGAGTCTATGGGACAGAGCTAGAAGTACAGATATACGACGGAGATGCAAGGTGTATAACATTAATAACTGGGTAAGAAACAGAAGAATAGAATGGAATGACCACATAAGCCGAATGACAACAAATAGGGTAGTCAGGACAGCGAGAGACGGTTCCCCAATAGGAAGACGATCAGTGGGAAGACCACAAAAAATATGGAACGACAACTTACTAGAGGCACATTGAAAAAACAGACAGTCATGTCTATACAAAAAGAAGAAGAAGAAGCTATCAGGATTTTTTCGGAGTACATTAATGAATTTCATTTTGCCTTAGTCAAAGAGTGCACATGTTGTATCATAGCCACTGAAGGCATGTAAAAATAAAATATAATCTGCAGCTGTTTTATCTTTGATACTTTCATTAGAATATATTTCTTGGGAAATTTTTCCTTTTCCTGATTCGAGAAAGTACACATTTGATCGCATACATAGAGCTGTGAAAAGAATCCGAAGAACTATATCTTCGCCGACCACTATTATTACGGTATGGAATGCTGGTGAAACATTTATGTCGGTATTGATGATTAGCGTATCGTATCCGCATCTTCCGTGGCTTGAGAGAACATGAAATTTTCCCCTTCAAATTTTGTCTTCATTATTCTAATGAGGTGGTTCTTGTTCGCATCATTTCCCAGAAATTTACCTTGTGACACAGTTGGAATCATTGTCTCGTCAAAAAGTATGTCTACTGAAGCAGCTATTCATGATCGTCTGGATCTCTCCGCGTATTTGGTACTACGATTTGCGACATCTTCAGGGTATCCGTCGAATACGATTGTGGCATTGGATTTATATTTCGATCGAACGTACGTGATATACTTAGTTGCTGCAAATAAATGAAAATGGTTCACTGCAATTCCAAATGACTCGAGTGTAATAAGGTCGCAATAGTAGAATATTTTAGAAAAATATACCAAAAACACGTGGTGGCGTAGAGTTAGAGGAATAATACTTTGTGACGCTGGTACGCGAATAATATTGATTTTACAGAAAAAATTATAAATACATAAGTTGTAGGAAATTTTGTTTTTTTCATAAAATGCGTCGGAAAGGAGACATTCCCAAAAAACTGTTATTAGGCGTCATTTTTTCAATATCGCGGCGCGAGCGGCGGAGATCAAGGTAGCAAAGTCGAAATTCGAAAAGAGCATACCGAAATCCATTAAATAGCCAATTTGCGAAACTCCCGGAAAACTTTCCAGGTAACCCCCTCTTTTTTGGCCAAATGACTGAACTAAATTTCGTAATGGCCGTATACGCTCTGAGCTTCGCTGGTGTCGCTCCTGGCGGATTACTAATTCAACTTTCACCGGTAATTTTTAAATTTATTATTTAATTGTTATCGCTTAATATTTACAACGCAAAAAAGTAATTAAATTGTAATCGATTTTTTTAAGATTTTGCTAATCATTTTGACGTTCTATTGATAAAATATGAATTTCTTACTTCGCATACTTTCACAATTATCGTGTAGATGGCGCAGATTAATTTATAATTACATATTACGGAACATTAAAAAAACGTAAATTCAGCATTTAAAACGTAAGTATATTTAAGGTAAAAATATATACCACAGCTTTGACCAACTAATATTTTTTATAATTAATGTTTTTAATTTTAATTTTAAATTAATCACTTTGACATTTATGTCAAATTTCCGGTAAACGTTTACAGACTTGCCACTACTGGCGCTCGCGAATTTGTAAATATCCCCTCTACGTACGAGCTCACAGCGTATATCCACATTGTATGAGCCACGTACTGGACTGCCCACTGATGCAGTTTCATCGTAAAATAATGTGAAGAAAGTCCACGAGATGGTTCTAACTAATCGTAAAACGAAGGTGCGTGAATTGGCAAAGTCCACAAGAATTAGTAAAGAGCGCACTAGTCATATTGTTAGCGAAGTTTTGAATAAGAAAAAAGTATCCTGTCGACTGGTGCCGTGTCTGACGACCATTGACCAAAAACATGATCGTGTGACCACTTCTCAGCAGTGTTTGTCTTATAAAGCTCAATCCGTCGGATTTTTGGCTTCGTCTGGTAACCGCTGATAAAACCTGAATCCACTGCTACATACCAGAGAAGAGAATGAGCGCACAACAGTGGACTGAAGTCCGCAAAAGTGCTACGGAGTGCAAGGCATAATTTTAATTAACTATCTTGAAAAAGGTAAAACTATCATTAACTAATATTTTAGTGCATTATTGGACAAACTGAAGCATGAACTCGGTAAGAAACGGCTCCATATGCAGAAGAATATGTTGTTTCTTCAAGACTATGCGCCGACTCATAAGAGTGTTATGACAATAGCAAAAAGTCATGACTCAAATTGCTTTTTTATCCGGCTTATTCTCCTGATTTGACCTCCTCGGGTTATTATGTATGTATTCCCAAATCTGAAAAGATGACTCATAGTAGGGGAGGAAACTATGCTAAATTTTCAGTTAATCGAGCGTTATGGGGACCTATTGTGTTGTGAAGAGTAGGTCCTAAAACCAAAAAAAAGTAAGTTAAGTTTTCCATAAACTGGGGGACTCCATTTTTAATTTAATTTTCCATTTCCAACAACCGTTTTTTCCGATTATAGCGCCATCTATCCTTAATTCGAAAAAATGGGGGTCGTGTTAGGTATCATTCGATAGATTTTTGAAAAATATTGAACACGTATTTTTTAGTTTTTCGATCTGACGTTCATTTCGGGAAATATTCGCTTTTTTTGTGAAATTTTGTGACTTGCCCATTTCCTGCCCCGCTCAAATATGTTCAGATTTTTGAAATATACACTGTTTTTCATGTACTTAACTTAGACAAGGCGAAAACCAAGGGTTCGTTCGGAAAAATATTCCCATGGGATTTTTTTGCATAATCACATTCGTGAGACACCCCAGAATAAGGTTCAAGAAGCCGCCCACGCGAAAAGTGGTACCAAAGTTTTTTTTAACAATTTTTTTTAATCAAATTGCAAAAATCAATATTTTTGGCCGGACAATTTTTTTTAGGTTTTTTGGACCATTCTGGACAAAAAAGGTCTGTTATATTTTTTCTCTAAAGTTGATCGTTTTCGAGTTATAAGCAATTTAAAATTAGAAAAACGCGGAAATGGCCATTTTCAAGGCTTAATAACTCTGTTAAAAGTTATTATTATGAAAGTCAGAAAGTGACTTAATCAACACGCTACATGATCCTGAAGAAATCTGTGCCATTAATTTATTACTTAGCTGTTATTGTTAATTAATAACAATGCGCGGTTAGATCGTATTGACGCGGCTGTAAATGTAAGTGCGAATAAGATGCACAAGTGGACTGCCGGAATGGCATCTCTCTTGCACTCAGCATTTACGGCCGCCTAACACGTGCATGGCGCTCATTATTACTACTTAAAAATAACAGCTTAGTAATAAAATAATGACAAAAATTTCTTCAGGATCTTGTAGGGGGGGCTTTAAACTTTGATTTAGTCATTTTCTGACTTTCATAATAATAACTTTTAACCGAGTTATTAAGCCTTGAAAATGACCATTTTCGCGTTTTTTAAATTGCTTATAACTCGAAAACGATCAACTTTAGAGAAAAAATATAACAGACCTTTTTTGTCCAAAATGGTCCAAAAAACCTAAAAAAAAATTTGTCTGGGCCAAAAATATTGATTTTTGCAATTTGATAAAAAAAATTGTTAAAAAAAATTGTTAAAAAAAATTTGGATCACTTTTCGCGTGGGCGACTTCTTGAACCTTATTCTGGGGTGTCTCACGAATGTGATTACGCAAAAAAATCTCAAATAAATTTTATTTTCGTTTTCAGCTCCGTCAGAAACATAATCTGAGACCAAAATTAGCCATTCACCACACATGGTCAGTATCTCGAAAAATAACGGTTATATTGGGGCTATATATAATATTTTTCCTAACGAACCCACCGTTTTCGCCTTGTCTAACTTACCTTATCTTATTCTGACGATTTCGAGTTTTTCTAAGAATAGATTTTTTCGGACCTCCCTTAACGAACTCCCCTGTATTAAGAGCCAATATATGGTAGAGGTACATTTACAGGGCACAAGGTTTCTTCCCATGTGATAATCTGACTCGCTCGAGTAACTGCAAAAATACCCGCTTGGGCTCCCCTACCATCATAAATAAAAAATTCAGCTCGAAGATAATAATTATTGACGAAACAAACACCTATATTTTGCAGAGCTTCCAAAATCTTTTTCTATTCTTTTTCATTCTTTCTTTACCTTTGGTTTATTTTTGCAGTCTTCAACATTTATTATTTTTTGTTTTCGTCTGTACGTTATCTTATCTATCCACATTTTGTGGTGAGGAATATCTGATGATATCCTTAATTTTCGTGGACTTATATGACTCACATTCTGAAGTTTGACCTGGTGTATAACGATACAATAATTTAGGTTATTATTCCGAATTGATTTTATAAGTGGGGCACTATATTCACAAATATTGATATTAATTGTTAGGTTCAACTTAATATGGCAACTAATTTGACCCTATAAAGATCATTTATACAGAGTGAGTTTTATGTAGGTATGGGACCATGGGACGTCTTAATTATTTCAAAAATGGCTTGCACCTTTTGATTTATGTACCTATGGGTAAATAATTGTTTTCTTTATTTCTGTTAGTAAATCTCTAAAATTGTTTCTCCACGTTTCTTGTTCAGTTGGGCATATCGTTATATTTTCGTTTCGATTTGTTTTTAAAGTTCCCACAGTTTTCCAGTGTTCTCTAGAATTGGAGTTTCCTAATAAGCCATCGATCTCATCACATGTTCTTTCCGTGTACTTATTCGTTTTTTGTTTTCGTTACCTATAAGTATTTCATGATAGGTAGCAGTATCTTTTGTACATGTGTACAAAACATATTTGTTCATACAGTTCTTTATTTTCTTGTATCCTCCAATTATCTCTAAGTTCTAAGTTACTCTAATTCTTCATTCCACCAATTTTTGTTTAATGTAGATAAGGATATTTAGGGTGCATTTCTTCTGATGATCCCGTAGGTTCATTTTCTATCTTTTCAGTTAGCCTCATTTTGTACAGGAAAATTATATGTATACGTTGATTTTAGCGATCGAAAAATTTCAATTCAGCTCATAAGGTTGTGAAGTACATACACAGTTTTTCTTTTATATTCATATCGTTCAATTTACACCAGACAGTTAATGAGTATGGCGCCATCTATTGACGCCGACTCCGGGAACATCGATCCGGGTTTTATTAGTCAATAAAAATGCGAGTAGATGGCGCCCCGTTGAGTATGGCAAAAATATTACCACGAATGGGTATAATTTTATAAAGGTATAAAGGTACCGCAATATGAATAATGAATAACTAACTATTAACTTATCTATACACTTCTTCCTTTACATAAGATGTTGTGCTTGTTCATAGGCGGGTTGTTTCTTTTATGGAAGATTATCACTCCACCTCTTCCCCTGCTGGTCGATATTTCTACCACTTGGTGATTTATCCATTGCTATTTGTTGTTCCAATCTTTTTTTCTATTTAAACCCTATAAATTACATTTTTTTAACCTCTTCAGTCCTTATTCTGTCTCTCAGCTTGTTTATCTGTGATTCTTCTCAGTGTTCTCATTTCTGCCTGTTCTGATGTAGATTTTGTTTCTGATGGGTACGTACATCATTGTGGGTCTTATAATTGGCCTTATAGATTCTTGATTTCACGGTTCTAACAGTTAATGTGTCGATTGCGCCTTCTTAGTCTTATTCTGATCCTGTTTATTTTTTATCAATATTCTGATTTGCCTGATTGTATGTACCTACTATAACAATAAGAACTTTTGAATAGTCTCGAATTTTACTAAATACGTATGTTTCTTTTGCTCTAGATAATAAGCCTCTATTGAACTTGGGGTCGATAGGTCAGGTCACTATATTTAAAGAGAACTATGTATAAAGATGAGTACTGAAGCTTGATCAACAGTTGTTGCTTTTGCTTTAGGATATAAATACACTTAGTGTAAAATTTAAGGCCAAAAAGTACAGTATTGGTAAAAATATCGTCCAATATCGGGAATTGCATCAGATATAGTAGCAGAGGTATAAATTGCTAGTACATATACTGCAAGTAAAAAAAATATCTGTTGGGTATTTCTATACTCCGTTGTATTGACCCAATTAATATGAGCATTATTTATTTTACTTCTTACAATAACAGCAGGGGGCGGATAGCTCCGTCGGTAGTATGTCTGACTTCCACGCAAGTAGGCCGGGGATTGAATCCCAGCGCCGGCGAGAACATCTAGACATTTTTAAAAATGTCTATAGGCACCAGGTCGACTCGGCCCGAATAAAATGAGTACCTTGGGTAAAACCAGGGGTAATAATAGGCGGTTGAAGCTGGCGGTCTGACTGGCCCTGTTACCTTCGTTCTATACCGTAGGCTTTAGCTAGACAGCTAGAGATAGCAGACTATTCTGCTATATAGTACATTCTTTCACGGTTTTTGCTGTAAATTTTAAAGAACCGCTTGGATTGACATGCAATTTGGCATACGCATAGCTAACATGTCAAATAAAAAAAGTGATATGGTGCCGATGTGTGCTTTTGCCCTGGAAGTGAGTTTCACCCCATCTCGGGGGTGAAAAAATATATGTCCAAGATAATTCCCGAAATGGATAACCTGACTAATTTTAAGCAACTTTTGTTCTATACAGTTTTTTCACCAAATCAATACTTTTCGAGTTATTTGCAAGTGAATATGTTTATTTTTCAACAAAATAACCACGTTTTTAGACGGTTTATCGCAAATAACTCAAAAAGTAGGTAAGCATTTTGTAGAAAAAAATATTCTTAGCAAAACTACAGCCTATAAAAAAGTGAAAAAAAGGGTGTATATATCGTCGGCTTACTGCCAAAACCAACCAACTCCATTTTAAAAGTTTTGGGAAATCTACCTTTTAAACTTTAATTTGAAATTGAAAATCGACTGAATTTAAAAAAATTATTTAATAACTGAAAAATATTTTTGTCATACTTTTCAATTATTAAATCATTATTTAAATTCAGACGATTTTTCATTTCAAATTAAAGTTTAAAGGTGGGTATCTCAAAACTTTTAAAAATGGAGTTGGTTGGTTTTGGCAGTAAGCCGACGATATTAGGTCTCTGTGCCTAGCAAAAGCAGAGTTATAGCTAATGAAAAATAGTTAATATTCGAAAAATTCCAAATAGAATAATTCAATGTGAAATATCCAAATAATGAAGCATTCTTGGGGAAAACAAATTACAACTTTTTTAAAGTGTTTAAAAAAAGTTTTTTTCTGTTTAAAAAAAAATTCTAGTACCAAATGTAAGCAAGTTACGCTCAAAATAAAGTTGGTCCCTTTTGTTTTGGCAAAAAAATCAGGAAGATCACCCCCCAGTTAGCAACTTAAATGAAATTAATCGTTACCGCTTCACAAGTTACTTTAGTTATGTCGTATGTATATGATCTGTAAGTTTCATCGATTCAAAGTGCTTATTTTTGAAAAAGTTTGGTTTTAAAGTAAAATTTTAAAAATTTTAATTTTGAAAAAAATGCTTTTTTCCAAAATAACTTAAAAATTGTTAGAGATACCAAAAATCTTAAACAATAAAAAAAGTAGGCTTTACTTTTCTGAATATTTTGTATTATTTTGTTTTTCTGTAAGACAAAAATTGGTTAAGATTCGGTGTTTCTAAATTTGCATACACTCGTGATAAGTGACTCGTTCAAGCTATTTTAACTACAGCTCTTTCAAAAATAAGGACTTTGAACCGATGAAACTTACAGATCATATGACCAATACATACGCGAGTAAAAAACTTGTGAAGTGGTAACAATTAAGTTCATTTGAAATGCTAATTAGGGGGTGATTTTCACGATTTCTTACCAAAAAGAGGGACCAACTTTATTTTGAGCGTAACTTGTTTACTTTTGATGCTAAAAAATTTTTTGTAAAAAACAAAAATAAGCATTTTTTAAACACTTTAAAAAAGTTAAAATGAGTTTTCCCTAAAAAAGTGCTTCGTTTTTTGGTTATGGCACGTTAAAATATTCGATTTGGAATTTGACGAATATGAACCTATTTCTCATTAGCTATAACTCTGCTTCTACTAGGTATAGTGACCTAATATATGCACCATGTTTTTCACTTTTTTACGTGCTATATTTTTGATAAGAATTTTTTTTTCGACCCGATACTTACTTTTTGAGTTATTTGCGAAAAACCGTCTGAAAACGTGGTTATTTTGTAGAAAAATTAACATATTCACTCGCAAATAACTCGAAAACTATTAACCTGGTGAAAAAACTTTATAGAACAAAAGTTGCTTAGAATTAGCTATTTTATCCTTTTCCGGACTTATTTCGAACATATATTTTTCACCCCCAAAAGTGGGGTGAAACTCACCCCTAGGGCAAAAGCACACATCGGCACAATATCACTTTTTTTCTTTGACTTGTTAGCTATGTGTTTGCCAAATTTCATGTCAATCCAAGCGGTTCTTTAAAATTTAGAGGTTTTGCAATATTTTTCCTTTAAAGAATGCACTAATAGTCCCAAATTCGCGTTAGCAATATAAAACAGGAGACTATTATTTATTACAATGGCATGAACCAACTGCTTGGTATTGTTACAGGTATGGACAAAGTCGACTCCAAACACAAACTTTAAAATGGTAAAAGTCCAAACAGTCTTCCAAGATGTAGCTGCAAATACTTTATTTGACGTTTTACATGACCCCGGATATCGGAAAGAATGGGACGAGCACATGCAAGCGTCAATAGAAATAGGTTATTTAAATCCAAATAATGATGTAGGATATTATGCACGTAAGTACCAATGAAATTTACTGTATAATATGAAATTCACATTTTATTTATAGACCAGTTGATAACATATCAGTCTAAGATTTTAAATACGTCTAGGATTAACCTTCAAGATATTTGATTTAGTATACCTAAGTACAAAAGCTTAAGTATTCTTAAGAGTGAAGTCAAATAATAATACCGGAATTTTTTTAAACACGAGGGGCTTAAAGCACTAAATGTTAGTATCTTTGTACTGAAAATGGACTTTGTTTCTAGGTCCAATCATCTCAAAATGTATAACAACGTATAAATCGCTGGATCTGTAGTCAACATTATCATCACTGTTTCGTTATTGCTAAGTAGAGTTTCATGTTCTTCATGTTGAGGTTTATGATGATTACTAGGCTGATCTTGTAGTATTGATTTAAAATCTTCTTTAATAGGTTCTGAAACTTACTTACTTAAACTGCGGTTTCCTGTGAAATATCCAAGTTAAATATTGTTTTAAGCCACTATTGATTGTATTGACAATTCCATTTTTAATAAAAAAGTTGACGTTTCGATTTCTTCGGAAATCCTTTTCAAAAAAGATTATTTAAAAATTCCGTTAAAAAGAGTGTATAACCGCCATCTAAGTGAGTATTCGCGTATTACCTATGTTTGTGTATTATGTGTTTCATAATATGTAATGTATGATTGCGGACGATGTGTCTCAGATTTTCTTATTGGCTATTATTGATAATATCAATAATAGCCAATAATATTAGCTAATGGTAATATCAATAATAGCCAATAATAGTATGTTATACTCAATTGTTGTTGTTGAAAATAAAAAAGATGAAAAATCGAATAGCACCAGACCTGGGAAAGATGGAATAGCTAATGAACTTTTAAAATACGGAGGAGGCAGACTTCACAATGAATTGAGTATCCTAATAAGTAAAATAATAAATACAGGAGGAATTTCAGAAGAATAGAGATCCACTCAAATGATAGCGTTATTCAAGAAAGGTGATAGGACAGATTCCAGTAACTATAGAGTGATTAATTTACTGAGCACCATATTGAAACTCACAGCAAAAATACTAATTGATAAAATAAAACGACCTACAAAGATTACTGAACGAATTCAATATTAACGCAAAAGAAATGAATATGAAAATATTAGCCCAAAAAACAAAAAGATTAGTAATAGCCAAAGAACCAACAAGATGCAAATTGAAGTTAGTCAATCAAAATTATACAACAAGTAATGACTTTCAAATACCTGGGAATTAATCTATCAGCCGACAACAATATCAAAGAAGAGGTAAAAGACCAAACAGTTAAATACAGTACAACGGCCGGATGCCTAAACGACACAATTTGGAAAAACAAATACCTAAGGACATCAAAGAAACATGAAACGTAAATTACGTTTCATGGAAATAAACCACTGCTAAACAAATATACGTCCGGCCATTTATGAGACTCTCCGAAAATTAAAATGTGTCATGAGCATGAATCACACTCGTTTTATTGGTAGGCGGAGTTTGAGATTTGTTTAGCAGTGTTTTAGTTTCATGAAACATGTTTTTCGTTTCATGTTTCATGTTTTTCGTTTCATGTTTCTTTGGTGTGCGGCTTGGCTTAGAGTGAAAACAAAGGCCTGAATATATAAATCAGTTATTAGGCCAATTATGACTTACACGGCCGAAACAAGACCAGACACAAGCAAAACACAAAGACATAGAGAGACCAACGAAATGAAGATCTTAAGAAGGATTGCTGGAAAAGGACTACAGGGAAGGGTAAGAAGTGAGGAAATCAGACGCATGTAGGGTAGACAATGTAAATACCTGGGTAAAGAACAGAAAAGAAGAGTGAAATCAACACATAATAGTCCAGAAAGCCACTGCGCATCCGCTAGGGAAAATATTCTAATTCGTATTTTTTACACAATCTTACTCAAAAAGGACTCCTTTTAACAAATTTGCATGTTGCCAGGACCAAAAGGTGGTCAAAAATTTTTTAAACGTTTTTTTTTTTTGTTTTTTTCCTAAAATTATTTTTTTTGCATGGAAAAAAGTTTTTTTAGGTTTTTTGGATCATTCCAAACAGAAAAGATCTTTAGCGACTTTTCTCTAAAAATGATAGTTTTTGACATATAAGCGAATAAAAATTGAAAAATTGCGAAATCGGCCATTTTTAGTCCTCAAAAACTATGTGAAAAACTGAAAATTTGAATGTTGCCAAGGTAGGTAGATATTCTTTAAACATCGATTGATGAAATCCCTAAGAGTTTTTTGCAATACAATATTCAAAACTTCTTTGTTTTTTAATTGCTAATCAAGCGTGCGCGACACTATTTTCCACCGTCAGTATGGTGCAAATGAAAGGAATAAATTCGTTATTTCGTAAATCGGCGACTTTAAGGAAAAATCCCGAAACAGGTCGATTTTTATTTTTAAGTTATGATATTGTGGCATATATGATATACTAGTGACGTTATCCATCTGGACGTGATGACGTAATCGATGATTTTTTTTAATGAGAATAGGGGTCGTGTGCTAGCTCATTTGAAAGATTCTTCAATTCTCTATTCAGTAATATAAACATTTACATAATTATTTATACAGGGTGTCCAAAAAAATTTTATTAAATTAAATTATTTGACAAAAAAAGAAGTAGAAGGACACCCTGTATAAATAATTATGTAAATGTTTACATTACTGAATAGAGAATTGAAGAACCTTTCAAATGAGCTACCACACGATCCCTATTCTCATTTAAAAAAATCATCGATTACGTCATCACGCCCAGACGGATGACGTCACTAGTATACCATATATTCCACAATATCATAACTTAAAAATAAAAATCGACCTGTTTCGGGATTTTTCCTTACAGTCGCCGGTTTACGAAATAACGAATTTATTCCTTTCATTTGCACCATACTGTCGGTGGAAAATAGTGTCGAGCACGCTTGATTAGCAATTAAAAAAAAATAGGAGTTTTGAATATTGTATTGCAAAAAACTCTTCGGGATTTCATCAATCGATGTTTAAAGAATATCTACCTACCTTGGCAACATTCAAATTTTCAGTTTTTCACATAGTTTTTGAGGGTTAAAAATGGCCGATTTCGCAATTTTTCAATTTTTAATCGCTTATATGTCAAAAACTATCATTTTTAGAGAAAAGTCACTAAAGACCTATTCTGTTTGGAATGATCCAAAAACCCTAAAAAAAAACATGCAAAAAAATGCATTTTTTCCATGCAAAAAAATAATTTTAGAAAAAAAAAACAAAAAAAAAACGTTTAAAAAATTTTTGACCACCTTTTTGTCCTGGCAACATGCAAAGTTACAAGGAGTCCTTTTTGAGTAAGATTGTGCAAAAAATCCGAATCGGAATATTTTTCCTAGCGGATGCGCAGTGGCTTTCTGGACTATAAGCAGGATGTCTGAATCAATAATAGTAAAAATAGACAGGGACAAGTCACCGTTAGGCAAAAGAAGTGTATGTAGGACGCCCCACGAAAAGATGGAAGAATAGAAAGGCACCGTTGATGAAAAACAGGCAGTACTGCCTATATAAAAGAAAAATAAGAAGAAGAAGACTTATTTTAGTATTGGCAACCATGGGTTTGCTACACATTTTTGTTCATGGAGTAGGATGAGAGCTGCTTCTTAGATTTTTCTCTTTTAACACCAGTTAAAAAATTAGGAATTTAAGTAACTTGATGAAGAATTGAATAATTATTGGCAAAAAAATAGGCGCGGAAAAAGTCTCTAGGTGTTAGAACTTGCTGACGCTTGACGCTGGATATGAAACGGAAACGGATACAGTTCATGTTTTTTAAGAATTGTAAATACATTGAAGGTGCTAACATTCAATATGTTTTTTTGAGTACCTAGTACTCGAAATATCTCAGAGGCGTACCATTTTTATCTTTAAATAATTGAGATGTAAGAAAAGTGCCGGGGTCCTTTCCTGTTGATTTTCTTTCATCATGTTATGTTATACAATATCCAAATAAATCGTTATTATCCCTTCGTTGGTCACGCATGGGACTGGCAGTCCCGTTGCTTACAATTTTTTTGTTTAAATACAAACTATTATAGATAGGGTACTGTAAATTTGGGACACTTTAAGTGATCTTTTGGGAACCCTTTACGTGAGTTTTACACAAAAAAGCTGGTTTTATTGCTTTGTAAATTTTCTCTCTATTAATGCATTGCGTCGAAGAATGTGTCAGGTACCTGGTTAATAATACAAAAATGTGTTCATAAATTAATGATGTATTCAAAACTATGAATCAATTCCATTACCTAAATACGTTTTTAAATCAGAGTTTTGTTGATTAATATTTTATTTACTATGACAACATAAATTACTACAAAAATGTATGATTACTACTAATGATGTATTCAAAACTATGAATCAATTCGATTAAATTTGTTTTTAAATCAGAGTGGTGTTGATTATTTCATTCATAGAGATTCTGACCAATAGAAAGGTTCAGAAACAAAAATTACAGCGATTATTTTTTAATGATTTTAACTTCCAATTTCCAATCGTATAGTAAGATATTTGATCACGTGTTTAATTCTGTCCAATCAGATTAAAATTATACTGAGAATTATCTACTGTAGAAAATTACCGATAGAATTTTTTTAAATAGATTGTTTCTGTTTAATGGCAACCAGTTTCCTAGTTTTGACAACTGTCACATTTAAGAAAATATCCATAATATACGTATTAAAAAATATTCTTACGAATATCACACGACAGTAAGAATAAATAAGAAAATAATGCTTCATTTTTACTCAAATTTTTTGTCATTGGGCAATAGCCACTCGAGCCCTGCGGGCTCTCGTGTCTATTGCCAGACAACAAATTTTCGAAAAACTGTCGCATTATTTTCAATTTATTCTCACTCTCTTGTGATATTATACCCGATTATTTTTTGATGATTTTAACTTCCAATCGTATAGTAAGATATTTGATCACGTGTTTAATTCTGTCCAATCAGATTAAAATTATACTGAGAATTATCTACTGTAGAAAATTACCGATAGAATTTTTTTAAGTAGATTGTTTCTTTTTAATGGCAACCAGTTTCCTAGTTTTGACAACTGTCACATTTAAGAAAATATCCATAATATATGTACGTATTAAAAAATAATCTTACGAATATCACACGACAGTAAGATTAAATAAGAAAATAATGCTTCATTTTTACTCAAATTTATTGTCATTGGGCAATAGCCACTCGAGCCCTGCGGGCTCTCGTGTCTGTTGCCAGACAACAAATTTTCGAAAAACTATCGCAATATTTTCAATTTATTCTCACTCTCTTGTGATATTACATGAGATTATTCTTAAATGATTTTAACTTCCAATTGTGTAGTAAGATTTTTCATCACGTGTTTAATTCTGTCCAATCAGATTATTATTACATCGGTAATTTTCTGCTGTACAAAATTACAGTAGGAATTTTTTTAACTAGATTGTTTCTGTTTAACTGCAACCAGTTTCCTAGTTTGGACAACTGTCACGTTTAAGAAAATCTCCATAATAAACTTATTAAGATCGGCAAATTTAAGCACTCGAGTTTTTTACGGTAAGATTATTTCATGAATAAAACTGTATTTATAAATAACTTTAACTATTTTATTAATATCTTCGTCTAAAGATAATTTGCTAAACTGTGCTGTTCACTTTGACAAATTGAAAAATGTGTGACACATTAATAGGGCTTTTCATTCGCAGTCATTTGTTTCGAGCTTCTGTCATATGTCGTATAATACGTGTATATTAATATTGTACACAGATTATACAACATATGACAGAAGCTCGAAACAAATGACAATCGATGAAAAGCCTTATTGGGATAAAAAATAACCTTACGAATATCACACGACAGTAAGAATAAATAAGAAAATAATGCTCCACTTTTTCTCAAACTGTGAAAAGTATCCCTGCAGCTCTTGTTGTCTGGCAATAGGCCCTGCGGGCTCTCGTGTCTATTGCCAGACAACAAGTTTTCGAAAAATGGTCGCAGTATTGTCAATTTATTTTCACTCTCTTGTGATAATGATTAGGAGCCAATAGTAGCGATCAACAGGTAGCAACAAACGCGGTCCAAGATTGCGGCTATAATTTTCATAATTTTGTCGAGATATTTGGCACACATATTCGTAATATATGGCAGAGCGTCGAATGGCGTCACAGAGCCCATTTTGAGAAATATGTTAGTATGTGGAAATTACTCTATAACTAAATAAAATATTGCAAAAAGGAGCCTGTACCACCATTAAGAAGAACAAAAAAATAAACTTTCTTCAAATAAACTTTTTTATCCCATGCCTAGATTTTGTGTCATATTTGACCTAGTAACATTTTTTATCTCTAACAAGAAATCGAGCATAGTATAACTAAATGAAGACACAAGTGCATCAAGGGTCTATGTGACATTTTCAAGTTATTGAGAAAAATAAAGTTAAAGTTTTTATACTAGAACTTTTTTACTATAAAAGCTAAATTGACTAAATTTATAGGATAAGTAGTCCTAAAGCTAATGTATTTAGTAACATTAATTAAAAAAAAACATTTATTATTAGAAAAAGATATTAGATTTTAAACGTACTTAGATCCTTGATCCACTGAGTAAGTAGCAGAAGCAAGGCCGCCGAGAGGGCGGTACAGCCGGTACATTTTACCGGGGCCCGGCGATGTAAGGGGCCCGGCGTCGACCAGACCAAAGACGTAATTTTTCCGTTTTTTTTTTTGCTCTTCAATTTATGTCCATAATTCGTTTGATTTGGTTTAAAATTTTAACAGCAATAGACCACATGAGTCAAATACTACAGTGCAGTCAGATAAAACTATGGTATGGATATGGAGATTAAAAATACATCATTGCTTCTAGAAAATTTACAAAAAAATCAGAAGAATCTATGTTGAAGAATCTAAATTAGTTACCAGCAATTATGAAATAAATCCAGAATTTACATCAATTAAAGAAAAACGGCTCAAAAAGCCTGTGAGATTTTTTGATGATTTGCCTGGGCCTAGTAGTAATGCGACTGATAATTTTGAGTCCGACGCACTATTTCGCTGGGAAATATTTAATGTTGTTATATCAATTTAACCAGAAGATTTAATGCGGAAAATAAAATTAATTCATTCGCTATTTAACATTTTATGGATATTCCGAGATGAAGATGACGACAATATTAAGAAGAAAATTGATATATGTATTGCGATAGTTTTATAAATAAGACATCAGTGAAGAAATGAGAGATGAAATTTTTCATTTGAGAGCGATATACAAGGATAATATTGGTGAATCTCAACTTTCTCCAATAGATTTGCTTAATAAAATTAAACATCTCAAATTTGAATCGTTATTGTGTTAAGAATATTTTGCACATTACTGGTGACAGTCGCAGAACCAGAAAGATCCTTTAGTTTTCTTTTTCGCAAAAAAAATGCTATGAGGTAATGAATGAAACAGGATCGGTTAGCTGCCTTTCAACTTTGTGAATTGAAAATGATTTGGTAAAATCATGCGATTTTTGCCAAATCAGAAAACTCGAAAAGCACCTGTATTATAAATATTTTCACTCTTATAAATTGAATAAAATTTTGTATAATCAAAATATAATAAAATTTATATGTATGTATTTGAAACGTTTCTTATTATTTATTATTTATAATTTTATTTCTATAAAAATTAAACAAGTTTTTCGCTCTTCACTTTCTGCCGGGGGCCCGCCCTTCACTTTTTACCGGGGCCCGCTCATCCCTCTCGGCGGCCCTGAGCAGAAGTACCAAATTGTTTAAATGCATAAAGGATATATGTAATAACAAAAATAACACAATATACTGTTCTTGTTTATTAATAACATATACAATAACTAATTGTTGGTTTAATTTGTACAAAGATAGTAAATAAAATTAAAAAAAAAACTACACTTTCACTAAAACGAAACCTTAATATGTTCTTCGCCTAGTACTTGGTGTTGTGCCTATATCTGCATCTTGCTGCTTTTCACAAATATTGGTGTAAAAATGTCTATAAGGCTCATCAATAAAAATTAACTGTTGTTTTAAATTGTTAATTTTTTCTTCGGTCAAAATGTTTGTTTTGTTAGCCATTACTGGTAAATTAAATTCTGTTTCTGTAACTACTCTTGCATTCTTACGGATATCTACTTTTAGGAAAGGTGTGAATGGAGCTAGTGTTTTTTTGTACATATATTCACCATATTTTTCAACACGAATCCATTTTACCTCATCCCTCATATTTATTTTTTCTTTGTTAGTATCTTTTTTTCTGTTAAATAAATTTAAATTGATTGCAATTTCTTTAATATTTTTAAAGTGGTTTTCCATGTTGATAATAATCGATCCTTTCTTACTCGATTCCCGAATAACGTTATATATGTTATATATGTTAATACTGATCTGGACTGAACAAATTCTCAATTTTTCTTAACTTTTTCTCTTTTATTCCAAAATCTCTATCAGAATCTAGGAAGGAATGTCCCACTTCCGGAAACTTATGCTCTATAACCTTAACATATTTTTTTAAAATAAGGTATTGATATAGACATATCAGATTAAAGTTTTTGTTTTGACTAGCACAAGAATCAGACCACATGATAAGATGATCTATTTTCTTGTTTCTACTGGATAAAAGTTGCACAAATGTGTGCAGAGAACTACCTACTTCTAAGCTACCCTTTGTGGCTACATTTTCAGTCCAATTAAAAAAGTAGGCCTTATCACCTTCCTCTGTTATGCTGTGAATTCCAAGATTGTAGAACCACATCTGCCTTAGATAAAAAGCTTTTGAAGTTGTAAGTCTTGGTAGTGGCATAGTCTGTTGCAAGTCAATGGTTATATAACATATGTTTTTATTGTCACGCGCATATTGCCTGTCTGCTTTCTGTTGGTCAAAAGCAAAATGGAAATTTTCTTTATGCTCATCATTTCCCAAACCTGCATCACAGGTAGAACAAGTGTCACTCTCGGGCTGTCCAACTGACAGATTAAATTCTGTAACGAAAATGTTACAGTAGAAACTCTTTGTTACTGCAAACCTTTTATCCAGTTCATTTTCTTTGATATATTGTTCATATAGTTCATGCATTTTTGACATATTTAGTAAGGGAGATAAATACATTTTGTTGGCATTTTTGTTTCTAGAATAGTGAGACGTGTCAGCAGGAAAAGATAAAATGTGCTGTTTGATTACATCAATCACTTCTTGGGGAACACGACATTTTTTCAATAAAATTATCAAGAGAAACATGAACACTGTATACCGTCTAGATGTAAATAATAACTACATAACCATACTTTTAGGATCTAAGTGATATATTAGGCTATTGATTATGTATTTTAGAAAGGAACTACAACGTTAACGGGGTTTTATTGTTTCATAGAGTCACTGGAACTCTATATATGAAAAAACCGCGGAGTGCTACCATTTAAAGGGGTGCGTTTTTGAGAAAAGGGTGAATTAGTCCCTAGGCACAGGGCAAATTAGAGTGAGTTCTATTCACCTTTGGTACAAACACGTCTACAGAAAAATTGTTTCAGGTTAAATTTACTATCGAAATATCACATTCTAAAGTCAAAAATATTTTTTTTTACAAAAATATATTCAAAAGAAAAGCAAGAAAAAAACACGAAAGGTAGCATTTTTGTTTCTTGCCCTACAACTTTTTTTCACGGGGATATAGGTATAGGCATTACTTCATAGAAAAAAAACTTCCATCCTTCCTCTTTAAAATGCCGTTTGGTGTAAGTCTGTATGATTTACAGTTTCCAAAATATGATTTTTCAAATTTCGCCACTCACAACAATTTTGAGCGATTTTCCTTGTTACTTCGCAAACATTGTTCTTTAACTTTTTTTTACGCAGCTTTAGGTATATGCAATGTTACATTTAGTAGGAAGCAAAGTCAATTACCTTTAAAATGGTCTATCGTATAAGGCTGTATGACTATTTTTAAGTAAGATATGGTTTTTCAAAATTTTATACTTTTAATGATTTTTGATATATTTTACGATTATTTTTAAATTTCTCATTATAACTTTTTATTGTATACTTAGGTATACACATTGTGCAATAAAAAGGAAAGCTTATTTTCTTTACTTTAAAATGGTGTATTGTAAAAAATTCTAGGTCTATTTTTAAACAAGATATGCTTTTTCATAGTTTGACATATACACATGCAATAGGTCCCACTAAGTTGGAACCATATGGAAAACTTTTTATTATTAACTTTATGAAAAAAATTATTCTTTATAAAATGCTCTGCATAGTCTAAAACCTAAGATGTAATCATCAGATATAAAATTTTATCAATAGTGTACGAGGTATGTTAAAAAATATGAATTTAGCTCAAGAGTAAAGTACCTTTATATTCCACAATATCGAAAAGTGTTATGAAGAAAAGTTATTTAGAATTAAAAATTATGTTACAATATGCAATTATATTCTTCTAATTGAAAAAATAAAAAAAATTTAAATTTTTTCTCAAATTACGGATCCCCTTGGATATCCCACGGATATCTTGTTTAAAAATAGTGCTAGAGGTGATTGCAATACAACATTTTAAAGTAAAGAAAATAAGCTTTTTTATTCTAAAATGTATATACTTAAATGTACAAGAAAAAAAGTCATAATGAGAAATTTAAAAAAATAATCATAAAATATATCAAAAATCATTAAAAGTATAAAAGCTTGAAAAAGCATAACTTCTTTAAAAATAGTCGTACGACCTTTCACAGTGGACCATTTTAAAGGCAATTGACTTCTCTTTTTACTAAATGTACCATTGCATATACCTAGAAATGCGTAGAAAATAGTTACAGAACAATGTTTGCGAAATAATGGGGAAAATTTCTCAAAAATTCTGTAAGCGACAAATTTTGAAAAATTCTATTTTGGAAACTATAAATCCTGGAGTCTTCTACCAAACGTCATTTTAAAAAGGAAGGATGGAAGTTATTTTTTGCTGAAGCAATGCCTATACCTATATCCATGTGGAAAGAAATTATGGGGCTAAAAACAAAATTACTTTCTTTTGTGTTTTTTTCTTGCTTTTCTTTTGAATGTATTTTTGTAAAAAAAAATACTTTTGACTTAAAAATATGATATTTCGATAGTAAATTTATCCTGGAACAATTTTCCTTTAGAAGTGTTTGTACCAAAAGTGAATGGAACTCACCCTAATTCACCCTGAGCCTAGGGACTAATTCACCCCTTTCTTAAAAACGCACCCATTTAAATGGTAGCACTCCGCGGTTTTTTCAAACATAGATGTCCGTTGACCATATGAGACAATAAAATCCCGTTAACGTTGTAGTTCCTTTTAGCTCTCTTATTTTGAACATAATCAATAGCCTATATTACGGAAGGAGAAAATCAGTGTATTCAGGCATAAAGGATCCATGTACAACAAATCCATAGAAATCTCAGTGGATAAGGGATATAAGTAACATATTGTGTACATAGATTCTTTATGCAATTATATTTTAAAATTTACTGTGTACATAGATCCTTTACGCTCTAGTAACTTAGAAAATATTAATGTTAAAACATGTTTGACTTGTTTGAAAGATTTTTAGGTTCTAAAAACGTACTTTTAACATAAAAAACATATTTTGAAAAAATTGTCACATAGACCCTTCACGCATTTGTGTCTTCAAATAACTGATTAGTCAACATAGAGAAAGTGTCACTGTCATTTTGACAAACCTGCTTGAGATTTCTGTTCTGTTATCTGCATAGGGATTACGAACACTCGATACGAATCGTATACCGCCATGTTTTAACAGAGCAGAAATCTGACGCAAGTTTGTCAAAATGACAGCGACACTTTCTCTATGTTGACTAATCAGTTATTTAGTTATAATATTATGTCCGATGTCTTGTCAGAGATAAAAAATTTTACTAAAGAAAGTTTATTTTTTTTATTCTTCTTAATATCGGCACAGGCTCCTTTTTGCAATATTTTATTTAGTTATAGAGTAATTTCCACATACTAACATATTTCTCAAATTGGGCTCTGTACCGCCATTCTCTATTATATTACGAATATGTGTGCCAAATATCTCGACAAAATATTCAAAATTACAGCCGCAATCTTGAACCGCGTTTGTTGCTACCTGTTGATCGCTACTGTTGCCTCTTAATGCCGATAATTATTTTTGATTATTTCATTCATAGGAGATTCTGACCAATAGAAAGCTACAGAAATCTGAATTAAATCGATAATTTTTGATAATCTCCCATCGTTAAGTATATTCCGTCAGATGCCCTTCGTTGCTACGAAAAAATACATTCAGTGACATTAATGATGTTTTAAAAATTATAAAATTGATGACTTTCAATCGTCAAATATTTATAAAAACTGTGTGTTTAATGGTACTTACATAAATAAATTACAATAAAATTTTGGTTTTGAACAGTTTTATTCATGAAATAATCGCAACAAATTGCACTCGACCTCTGAAATTAATATAGAATTTTTGCTCTCGTGACACTTTAACATAATTTCACTCGCCTTCGGCTCGTGAAATTAAAACTGTCAAAGTGTCACTCGGGAAAAATTCAATAATTTCAGAGCTCTTGTGCAATTACTACTGATAATTTCCCGTCGTCAAGCATTACGTCAGATGCCCTTCGTTACTACGCAAAAAAACATTCAGTAGGTAACATTAAGAGGAAACAGTAGCGATCAGCAGATAGCGAAAACGCGTTCCAAGATTGCGGCTGTAATTTTGAATATTTTTTCGAGATATTTGGCACACGTATTCGTAATATAATAAAGAATGGCCTTACAGAGCCCAATTTGAAAAATATATTAATATGTGGAAATTACTCTGTAATTAAATACAATATTAAAAAAACGAGCCTGTACCGCCATTAAGAAGAACAAAAAAATACACTTTCTTCAAATAAACTTTTTTATCCGATGCCTAGATTTTGTGTCATTTTGGAACTACTAATGAAATAAAAAATTTTAGTAGTTCCAAAATGACACAAAATCTAGGCATCGGATAAAAAAGTTTATTTGAAGAAAGTGTATTTTTTTGTTCTTCTTAATGGCGGTACAGGCTCGTTTTTTTAATATTGTATTTAATTACAGAGTAATTTCCACATATTAATATATTTTTCAAATTCGGCTCTGTACCGCCATTCTTTATTATATTACGAATACGTGTGCCAAATATCTCGAAAAAATATTCAAAATTACAGCCGAAATCTTGGAACGCGTTTTGGCTACCTGTTGATCGCTACTGTATCACCTTAATGACAATGAATATTTTATACAACATGTCACAGAGAACATCAAGAAACAGGTTTAGCAAATATTATTTAGGTGAAGATATCAATAAAATATTAATTAAAATGATTTAAAAAGACAGTTTTACTCATGAAATAATCTTACTGAATTACTCTCGATCTCTTAAAAATTATCGATTTGTTTTGCCCTCGTGACACTTTGACATAATTTCACTCCCCTTCGGGTCGTTAAATTAAAACTGTTAAAGTGTTACTCGGGATACAAATCGATAATTTTAGAGCTCTCGTGTACTATTGATAATATTTTATTGACTATGACAAACTAAATTACAACAAATGTATTAAACAACAATTCAAAAAGTAACACAGATCACATATCAATTCAGTCGTGTGATGGATGACCGAAGTTATCGTTAACGTAAAGTTATCCTGTAGTTACGTTATAATCCTCGAATTGGTGTGATGTATCATACTTAACTTAACTACTTGCGTTATTTCTTGACAGTTCTTGAGTTATCTGATATTATATCAACTGTCATTTTATAACGCGACGTTAAACCTCAAGTTATGAGATGTCTTTGTAGTTATGTAAGGGTATGTAAGGTTAGGTTCATCTTTTGACTTGTTTTTAGACAGAAATCAAGTGAATTTAGAAGCTAATAATTTAATAAATAAGAATAGAAGGGTAATACAATTTTAAAAATGATACAAAATCAAATCGAGAGATATAAGTTGAAATTTTATTTTAAGTATCTACTGAGCTTTCTATCCAGAGTTGCCAGATGATATTTTATAAATCCCCCACTTAGAAACTGAAATTCCCTCAAATTGAAGCTCAAATACCCCACATTTAAATTTTTGCCGCATTTTAATAAATTAGTAGTCAAATGAAGAGAACAGTACACCAAAATTATACTACTTATCAACGAGGGCCCTGGAAATAATTAATAGTTCCTATGGTCTTCATTTATCAAAAATAATAAAAAAAAAAATAAATATTAAAAAACAATAAAAAAAAACAAAATAAAAAAAAAACAAAAAAAAAAAAACAAAAAAAAAACAAAATAAAACAAAAAAAAAACAAAAAAATCACAAAGAAGGCCTAAACCTCCGCGAGGATGAATCGGGTTTAGGTCTTAGCGCGAAAGAAAAAAAAAAGAAAAAAAAGTTAATATCAATTAGTGGTTTAGTAGAAGTATTTAGTAATAGTGTTTTATTAGTATGTATTTTTAATGTAATGTATGTAATATATGTTTGTGATTATTAAAATATAATGTATATCAGTTAAAATTAGGAAATTGTGTCTATGAAAATAAAAAAAAAAAAAAATTGAGCTGGCCAATTGGTTCAAACCAAGGTCATAAATCTAAACACACACACACACACACACACATTTTATGGGAGAATAATCACCGGTATAATATACGCAGTTCTATGTACATTCGCAAATTTAATTTACCATGACCCCTTAAAATCCGCCATAATTTTCCGCCCCCAAAAAATCCCACTAAAATTTCTGCTTACAAAAATTTCCACGCTTTCAAATTACCCCAAAATTGTGGGAAAATACACCAATCTGGCAACCCTGTTTCGATCTACCGTTTGAAACACCTGAAACACCACCGAACCCGAACAGCTGTTTGCTGTTCGGCACTGTCCGGTCATCGACGGTGGCCGACGATGGGTATTTACTTTTACTTGCTTTTACGGTCATCTACCCATCCTGTAGTATGTTCCGAACTATCTCTCGCGCTCACTCCAACTTGTACTATTTCTACATAAGGTTCTCTTTGTTACTTCATCCTTTTTTCCTCAAACCTTATTTCTAATATAACGTTGATCAAATAACTATCTCATAACTCTGACCGATACATCACACCGAATTTTACCTAAATAGTTATGGGCATCGTTATTCCTGAGAGTTATCTTAACTTTAACTTAAACGTTAAAAATAACTTCGGTCATCCATCACACGACTGATTATTATGAGACTGGTAGTCCCACCGTGACTAAGGATGTTACATAAGGTGGCGCGCCTAACCGATGATTAAATTTAATGTGGTTGTTAGTTGTGGTTTTTAAAGATTTTTAATTAAAATAGTACAAATGTTTAATACACTACTGGTGTTTTTTAGTATCGTGTCCAACACCTGTAAAAAATAGAGATTTTGTCCTTCAAAGGTCGTGGCTGGATATGGGTGCAGAAAAACTAATTTTAAATCATTCAGTCAACCATAAGGATTATGCAATTAGGAAAGGATATATAAGGTAAAATTTAAAATATGTTTTTTATTCATTTCTAAGCTTACGATATCGGCGTCAGAGATCAGATTGGGCTAGAGCACATCTAAATTGGAGAGATGAATGGCATTCAGTATTGATCATAGCCGAGTCTAGAGATTGCCGATTTTTAGATAGCCATTGAGTACGTGTATGAACAAGATCAAGGATACAAGAAATCAAAGACCGTGTCAGATGGTTCATCCATTTGGAGGTGGTGGAATTATTGTTTGGACTGGAATCTGTTTCGGTGGAAGAACAGGTCTCTACCTTTGCCAGGACACTATGAATGGTGAGGTGTACAGACGGAAGATTATTGAGCATATTATTGTTTTAATTTTTATGCAGCCATTGGGGACCAGTTTTTTCTTCGACGATAATGCTCAACCACATAGATCTGCAAAGATAGAGATTTGCATGTAATTGAATCCCATTGGGACATGCTACAAAGAAGGCTTACAGATCACCTACCCCCTCCGCAGACCCTTCAGCAACTTAGAGAACTGTTACCACGGTTATGGGGAGAAATTGCTCAAGAATCTCTTGATAATTTAATGGATATTATACCACATAAAAGTCGAGCAACAATATTGATGCAAATGGTCGATATAGGACGACTCTTTATATATTTACTTTTTGTATAAATACATTTTGTATATTGTTTTGAAGAGAATAATATTTTTTGCAAATAACTATGAAATAGGTATGTTTAATTTAAAAAATATCTAATAATTAAATTTATTACATAAGTTGACAATATTACTAAGTTATGACGCTCAGTATGTTTTGTTCATTTAATAATATTCTGCCGTTTTATATCGCTAACGCAGCTGTGCGATTATAGCAGGTTAGTCTGCTATATCTAGGGCCTACGGTAGGCAACAGGGCCAGTGCTACGCTTCAACCGCCTATTATTACCCCTGGTTTTACCCAAGGTACTCATTTTATTCAGGCTGAGTGGACCTGGGGCCTATAGACATTTTTACTGTTCTCACCGGCGGCGCTGGGATTCGAACCCCGGTCTACCCGCATGGAAGTCAGCCTTCCTATCGCATGAGCTACCCCGGCCCTGTTTTGTTTATTTACTTTACTTAAATTACTTAAATTTATTAATTACTTAATACTCGATAATTTTTTCCTACGTTTTCATATTTCTTTATGAGCCTAATAAAATAAAAAAAGTCAAAATGTAAATTCGTATAGGTTAAAACAAATTTTATATCAAAGTTTAGGTGGGTACAAAAGATATTTTCAAGAAAGTATCCAAATCATACAAGGGGATCATTGTTTAAATAATTAAAAAGGGGTCATTTTTGCAAAAAAAATACTTTTTTAACTGCTGAGGTAATCCACTTATCGATGATGGTCTATGGGATTTTTTTCTGCAAAGTTGAAGAGAAAATCTTTCACAAAAGACTTACTAAATTAAATGTGACCCCCTATTTATTTAAATAATTGTATATAAATCTTTAAAAACAAATGTGCAAAAAAATATTTTTAGCGTTTTAAATAAGCACTATAAAATATCTTTTTTTATAGACTAAGTTGCGATATGTTACCAGTATTAAGCAAAAAAAAAATTGGTCCAAAAATATTTAATATTTTTTGAGATATTCAATTTGTTTATTAAATGTTACTATATTTTCAATTGCAAAAACGCGGTTGTTGCCAAAGAAATATTCACCTGCTTAAGATCTCATTATTTTTATTTTTATGTATGTTTTCGATAAATGTATTGATAAATTCAAATTTCAATTAAACTCCCCCCTAAAATGGCATTTGAAAATTATTCAAATTTGTTTATAATTTGTTTTTTTAATAACGTCGCGGGGATTAAGTATTGTGAAATGCCGTTTCGATAATGGGGTTCCTGGGAATTTTTTACTAATTAACAAAATTTTTTGTCGTCTTTTCTTCTTCTTTTTTTTTCTTGGAGTTATATCATTTCGGGCCCTTTTAGGGTTAAATTTTATTAAGAATGTCGAATCTCTGAGTTGTAGATTCTAGACCTAAAAATATCAAGATTTAACTAAAATCTCTTAAATAAAATGTGGCTACTTACTGAGTTACAGGGTGTTTTATTTAAAAATTTAAAAATTATTTTTATCAAGTACTTTAAAACTATTTGACGTATCCTTATCATACTTGGCAGAAAGTGTAGCTATTATACACCCTACTAAATTGTGATTAATAAACGTTTCTAGCTAGTGCCAGAGGCGTACGACAGGGGATAAGGGATGATTTACCCTTCCCAAATTCTACGCCACTGAGGGAATTACTATTTTAGCGGAATTTTTCGATTCTCCAATACTTTGTATGTAAATAACTTTATTGGTATCGATAAAGTCATCAGTTTGAGAGATATTGGAAGTTTAAAATGAATGAATGAATGAATCAAAATAACTATGCCGTTTCATTTTTAACGTCCAATATCTCGAAAACTAATGACTTAATCGTTACCAGTAAAGAGTATATTATTTACATAGAAAGTATTAGAGAATCGAAAAATTTCACTAAAATAGTAATTCCCTCAGTGGCGTAGAATTTGGGAAGGGTCAACCATTAACTATCCCGTCGTACGCCTCTGGTAGTAGCTAGAAACTTTTGTTTATCACAATTTAGTAGACTATATAGTAGCCACACTTTCTGCCAAGTATGATAAGGATACGTCAAATAGTTTGAAAGTACTTGGTAAAAATAATTTTTAAATTTTTAAATAAAACACCCTGTAACTCAGTAAGTAGCCACATTTTATTTAAGTGTTTTAGACCAATCTTAATATTTTTCTGTCTAGAATCTATATCTTAGAGATTCAACATTATTAATGAAACTTAACCCTAAAAGGGCCCGTAGTAATATAACTCCAAGAAAAAAAAAAGAAGAGAAAAAAAGACAAAAAAATATGTTAATTAGTGAAAAATTCCCAGTAATCCAATTATCGAAACGGTATTTCAAAATGCTTAATCCCCGCGACGTTATTAAAAAAACAAATTATAAACAAATTTGAATAATTTTCAAATTCCATTTTAGGGGGAAGTTTAATTGAAATTTGAATTTATCGGTACATTGATCGAAAATATACAAAAAAATAAAAATAATAAGATTTAATACAGGTGAATACTTCTTTGAAAACAACCGCGTTTTTGCAATTGAAAATAGAGTAACATTTAATATACAAATTCAATATCTCAAAAAATATTAAATATTTTTGGACCAATTTTTTTTTGTTAATACTGATAACATAGCGCAACTTCTCCTGTAAAATAAGGTATTTTATAGTGCTTATTTAAAACGCTAAAAATAATTTATTGCAAATTTGTTTTTAAAGATTTATGTATAATTATTTAAATAAATAGGGGGTCAAATTTAATTTTGTAAGTCTTATTTGAAAAATTTACCCTTCAACTTTGCAGAAAATAATCCTATATACCTTCATTAGTTATTAAATGACCTCAGCAGTTAAAAAAGTAAGTTTTTTTTTGCAAAAATGACCCCTTTTTAATTATTTAAACAATGATCCCCTTGTATAATTTGGATACTTTCTTGAAAATATCTTTTGTACCCACCTAAACTTTGATATAAAATTTGTTTCAACCTGTACGAATTTACATTTTGATTTACATGTAGTGTAATTTTATTTTACTAGACTATATTGCATTGTTAATTTTATAGGGCGATTTCCCACATGACCGGATTCGTCATTAGAGAATCTGCGAAAGGATGTTTCCTGGGATATATATCACAAACAGACCCCAGGGGAAAACTTCCTCCGTGGTTGGTAAACAAAATCACTCAAAAGTTCGCACCAAAAGTAGTAAAGCAACTGAAGAAAGCCGCTGAAGGGTACGAAATGTGGAAATCGTCGCAAGAGAATCCCTATTTTAAACCGTGGATATATCCGGAACAAACGATGAGTTCGCCCAGGATCAATATCTCAGATGTAAGTATTTGATGCTGCAGTTAGATTTTTTCTTCTTCTTCTTCTTGACTGGCTTTACAACTCGGGGTGGGTCTTCGCCGCATCCACTATAGCCCTCAATCTTCTATGATCTTGCGCTTCAATTTCCCATTGTTGTACTCCAATACTAGACTTTCATCCATTTTTCATTCTTCCATCTTTTTCTGAGATGGTCTACTGACCTTCTGTCATCTGGTTTCTCAAAAAATATACTGTTTTAACACTCTGTCTTTCTCTGATCTTACCACATGACCTGCCCATCTTATCCGGTTAGTTTTTATATGTCTGACGATGTTTTCAGTACCATACAGAGTCACCAATTTAGCATTACGCCTTTTTAGTCCAGGGCCCATCTGTTCTGAGATGGACGTTGAGAGGTGACTCAAATTTTTTTGCAGAAATTGCTTGAAAATAACTCAAATAATAATATTTGAGTTATCCTCCCTCTCAAAAAGGTCCGGAACATTGTTTAAATAATTAAAATGTCAAAGTATGAAGGAAAATTTCGATTTTTTTCTTCGTTTTTTGATTATTCCTTTAAAAGTATTCATTTCCGAGAAAAGATGTACTGACATAAACGTTGCATAATTAAATTTCCTACAATATAGAATTGGTTAAAAGTTGAAGAAATAGTCACCCTTGTTGCAAAATAGCAATAATTGCGAAAAAAATCATACAAAAACAAGTATTCGCATTTTACGTTTTTCAACCATTTACGCTACACTTATGACCTTCATATTTCACCCAAAAAACTTTATGATAAAGTAAAACAATACTGTAAATTTGATTAAGATCGGTTCAGTAGATTTTGCAAAATAAATTTTGCAATCCAGCTTTCGCAAAAACAATTAATTTTTTCAAAATGTTACAGGACTGAAAATAAAGCAGATAGCAAGTTGAAATTTTTTTTGCTTATAAAAGTGTACTGTACCTTTCATTTGCAATTTGCAAAATTAAAATCGATTAAGTACCACGGCGTCAGGAATTTTTTTAAATAAACATTAATTATTGGTGCTACGCGCAGAACAGCGGTGTTCGATTCACATAATTTTGATTTCCACCAAAATTTCTTCCAATCTTCATCTAATATATATTCTTACTCTATATTCTTACTCTATATTTTGTTGTATTTTAATATTTTAATTCCACAAAAATCAAACTAATTTTATTATTGTTTGTGAAATATTGTTTAAACAATTGCATATGTTTAAAAATAATAAACTTTTATTCTCAAGTTAAAATATATGAACAAAGAAAGTTTTTGCTAAAAAAAGTGTTATTTCAAAGGATAGAGTATGTGTTTTTATTTTGCAATAAACAAATTTATTTATTTACATCGAAATGTAATAAAAATTAAAATGTATCAATAATTGTCAAAGGTCATTCGAATGCCCAATCAGAACAAACTATCCGGTGTCCTGCGCGCAACAATAATAATTAATGCTTATTTAAAAAAATTCCTGACGCCGTGGTGGTTAATCGATTTAAGTTTTGCAAATTGCAGATGAAAGGTAAAGTACACTTCTATAAGCAAAAAAAATTTCACCTTACTATCTGCTTTATTTTCAGTCCTGTAAACAGTTTGAAAAAATGAATTTTTTTTTGCGAAAGCTGGATTGCAAAATTTATTTTGCAAAATCTATTGAACCGATCTTAATGAAACTTACAGTATTGTTTAGCTGTATCATATAGTTTTTCTGGATGAAATTTGAAAATTTAGCATAAATAGTTGAAAAACGTAAAATGCGAATACTTGTTTTCGTATAGTTTTTTCCCAATTATTGCTATTTTACAACAAGGGTGACTATTTTTTAAATCTTCAAAAAACTCTATATTGTTGGAAATTTAATTACACAACTTTTTCGTTAATGCAACTTTTCTCGGAAATGAATACTCTTAAAGTTATAATCAAAAAACGAAGAAAATAATCGAATTTTTCCTTAATTTTTTGACATTTTGATTATTTAAACAATGTTCCGGACCTTTCTGAGAGGGAGGATAACTCAAATATTATTAATTGAGTTATTTTCAAGCAATTTCTGCAAAAAAATTTGAGTCACCTCTCAACGTCCAAATGTACTAATATTTTTACAGATGCGTCCTGGTCTATTTCCACTCTACTCTCACTTCATCTTTTTGAGGGCCAAATATTCTGGGAAGCATCTTATTTATTTCTCGCTAATGTAGAGTCCATGTTTCACTTCCATATGTAACAACTAGACTAATAATTGACGTATACAGTCTTCTTCTTCTTCTTCTTCTTCTTCCTACTTTATAAATAAGCTCAATGCCTGTTTTAATTTCAGTTTTTAGCCTCAATTGACATTGTCTGACCATCTTTTCCTCGGTCGTCCCAATGATCTTCTTCCATTTGGCGATTTGTCTCTTGCTATTCGTACTATTCTATTTTCTGTCATTCTTTCTATGTGTTGATTCCATTCTATCTTTCTTCTTTTGGTTCACATGTTTATTTCTTCTATTCCACATCTCGCTCGTATTTCCTCACTTGTTACTCTATCTCTTAGAGTTTAATTTGCTATTTTCGTAAGACTTTCATTTCTGCTGTTTCCAGCACTCTTTGTGTTTTCGCCGTATCTGTGTACGTCATTACCGGTCTTATTGTTGACTTATACCGTAGCTTGTCCACTTTTCCGTAGCTTGACAGTTTTACTCCCAAGTATTCCATTTCCATCACTTGTTCCATTATTTTGTTATTTACGACCAATTTACATCGTCTCGGTTCCGCTGATATTTCTATCGATTTAGTTTTCTCCGTTGAGATCACCATGTTGTATATGAGAGCCGTATCTTCGAATTCTGTAATTACAGTAAAACCTCCGTTAACCGAAACCTTTTTAACCGAAACATCGTTTAACCGAAACGGCTGACACTGTCAATAATTTCGTCAATAAAAAGTAAATTTTTATCGAAAAGCGGAAACAATTCGATATTAATTTGTCAACATTGTCAACTTTGCTTTCATACAACTAAAGAATGCAATTAAATATACAACACATTACGAAATCACCTCATAGTATTTTTTAATACTATCTTTGACCAAGAATAATATGCAATTTGATACAAGAAGGATACAAAAACCCATGTTATTTTTAACCGAAATTCTTGTTATCCGAAACGACTTCCCCCCCCCCCCCAATTATTTCGGTTAAAGGAGGTTTTACTGTAATCTTTGTAGGTCATCTTCATTTTCGGCTGTTATGGCGTCGTCGGCGTAGCAGATTATCTTTATTTCAAGGGGGAAAGGCAGTTTTGTTTTAATTTGATTCAGAGTTGGACCGCCATCTACAAATAGCTATTTCTGCATCTTATGCTTCATCAGTGTAGCTATGCAGTACCAACTCTGAAACAAAAATCAACAATCCTGCCTTTTTAAGGGAGATCACCGCGACGCAGTAATTCCACCTTTGAGGCGCAAAACAGCGACATCTCTAGTAAAACTAGGAAGACGACGAAAAGACCCAGATGCAAAGTTTACTGTAATAAAACAATTAAAATAATTGAAATAAAACAATAAACAATATTTCAAATCCAAGACTTTTCGTTGAAAGAAACTGCTTTCTGGTTACATCCTGAATCTTTATTTCCTTTTCTCCCATTCTATATCCTCTTTCTTTTTTAACTTTCTTTATGATTTCATCCATTATCAGATTAAATATTAATGAGCTCAGCGAATCTCCTTGTCTAATGCCAGTTTCATACTTGATAGGTTGCGATAGTTTTTCCTAACATCTTACCATAGCTACATGTATGTTATCTTGATAATATTCTCAATGGTTTTTATTAAATCTAGTGATATTCCCTTTTCATATAATAAATGTATCGCGTCCCAAATTCTCACTGTATCAAGCGCTTTCTTCGAATCTATCAGGCATACATAGGCTAGTTTGTTGTATTCCAGGGACTTTTCTTACAAAACTGCATCCGTGTATGATCTTCCTGTCCGAAATCCTTGCTGTTCCTCTTGCAGAGTTATGCGTTCGTTTATTTTTGTCGCTATAATTCTTGTTGTCAATTTGAGTATTGTATTTAAAAGATTTATTGCTCGATAATTATTTGGGTCTTTTTTATCTCCTTTCTTGAAGAAAATCAGCATGATCGCTCTCCTCCATTCATCTGGTATTCTGTTCGTGGTGATTATTTTATGAATAAGAAGTTGCACTTGTTGTAAAAGGTGATCACCTCCATATTTTAAGAGTTCATTTGGTATTTGATCTTTCCCTGGGGACTTTCTATTTTTTAATTTATTTATTCCTTGTTTCACATCTATTTGGGAGATTTCGGTATTTTTATCAGTTACTATATTTGGCGTATCTGGTAAAGATTCTTCGTTATCTTTTTTAAACATTTCTGTCAGGAAGGCCACCCATGTATCCTCATTTATGTGTTCTATTTCAACTAGTTCTTTCATTTCGCTTCTTTGTTGTCTTATGAAGCGCCATACTTGTTTCTGTTGTCCGTAGAAATCCATCTCTAGTCCTTTTGTGAATCTTTCTCAGTAATCTGTTTTTGTTTTTCTTACCAACTGGAGAGTTTCAAGGGTAAGAACTGAAACTCACCAGTATACAGTCTTAATTTATATTTTCTTTTTAGCAGCTTTTCGGTAGGGATCTATGGAGGAGTATCAACAAGCAGCAAGCCCTTATCTCTTGCCGTACTGCTCCTTCATAGGCCGATCAGACGCCAGTTTATTCCAGACCAATTCGTAGACTCTATTGAGTTTTATACTACGGCGTTGGCCTTTTATTAATTTCATGACCTACAGATCATGTCCTAATAGTGATAGGAAGTATAATGCTCTATTCCCCGCAACTATCCTAGCTGATACCTCTTTTCCTTTGTGATTGTCATCTCTGATTATCGGCCCCAAATATTTAAACTCTTTACTTCAAAGTTGTGGTCATTAATAGTTATGTTTTGCCTAACTCTTGGTCTTGAATTTTTGGTTACGAGCATCTATTTCGTCTTTTCATTTATTCGAATGCCCAGACTACCTGTTTCTTACTCGAGTTCAGAAAACACCTGTCTCGCGTCTCTTGTAGAATGAGCGACTGCATCTAGATCATCAGCCAATGCCAACAACAGTTTTGATTCTCGACTCGGAAATCCCTCTGTCAGCTCAGATGATATTTTACTTTTTGCATATTCTAAGGCCAAATTGAATAGCAACGGTAATCAGAGGTCTCCTTTTCTAAGTCCTGATGTTATACTAAATGACATCGATGTTGTGCTTCCTTTTTTTATCTGTACATATGAGTCTGTCACTCACATTTGAGTTAACTCCACTAACTATATTTCTTTTTTTCTTATGGATTGTCGATGTTTTTCCTCTATTTCTTGTGAATTGGTGTTTGTAGCACCGCTTTCAATTCCTATGCTCACTAGTCGTTTGAAGTTGGACCACTTTGTTTTCTTTCTTTTCCTTGTTATTTTGTTATCATCTTCCCATGTGCCTATCTCTAGGAGTATGGAGTTGTGATCTCCTGATCCTTCGTTTAATGTTCGGATATCTGTTTGTAGTCCTAGGTTTTTAGCCACTACTATATCCAAATGTGTTGGTAGAGCATTTCCTGGAAAGTGGATTGGTTTGATGCGCCGAATTACCATGGTGTCTTCGTTGTGCACTAAATATTTTTTTAATATTCTTCTATTTCTATTTGTAGCTCTACCGTTCCAGTTTAGGTCTACTATCACACCCGTGTTGAGCTGCCCCCTCCCCCACTTGCAAAAATGAAAAAACAAATAGTCCTGATTTATGAGCTATGTATGAGCTCTCACATTCCGCAAATAAAAAATTTTGAGCTCGTTACACTGAGCAGGAATTTAATAATTTAGGGGGGGCGACTCAGCCCCCCCTCACTACATAAAAATAGGAATAGTGAATCGATTTTTGAGGCAGAATTACGAGCTATTTATGAGCTCTTGAAATGATATAGTTTCGATTTTTGAGCTCATCCCTTTCACCCTCAAACAACCCTTTAATTGATTTTACTTACGAGAAACATGCTGAAAAAAATAAAAATATATCGTATCGCTGAAATAACTTCTATAGCTTATATATTCCAAGAATAAACTCTTTATTCATGCGCATTTCGATTATTGAGCTACAACCCTTTCGCAAGAAAACCACCCCATCATCCAGGCTTAAGAGAGAATTGTACTTAAAATGCATTAAATTAATTATTTGGCTACTAAATATCGTTTAATACTTTATGAGCTCCCAAAATAAGCGCCATTAGGTGATTAAATTGCAATTTCTTTTGTATAGTGCAGTCACTGAAGGTAAAAATCAACTATTACCTTCAATTTCGGTGAACCTTCATCGATTTTCACGAAAATTGGTGAGTAGTTAGAGGATACCCCAAGGAACAGAGGTGATATGGTGCCACCTTGCGTCTTTACCCTAAGGGTGGATACCACCCCTTCTCGGGGGTGAAAATTATTTTATTAAAAATCACTCCACAAATAGATAGAAGGACAAATTTTAAGCAGAATTTGTTATATAAAGTTATTAAAATAAATCAATTCTTTTTCAGTTATTAAAGATCAAAGATTTTAATTATTCGTGAAAAAAATGCATATTTTAAAGCGGTTTTTCGCAAATCAATGAAAAACTGTAAGTTTTTACAAAAAAGTTAATAGAAGTTTAATTCGTATAGTTTATATTCTAAGAATAAACTCTTAAATCACGTGCAATTTGATTATTGCGCTACAACCCCTTCGCAAGAAAACCACCTGATCTTCCCGGCTTAAGAAAGAATTTTAATTAAAATGAATTAAATTAATTATTTGGCGACTACATATCGTTTAATAATTTATGAGCTCGCAAAATGCACGTATTTCAGTTATTGAATTGCAATTTTCTGTCTATAGTGCAGTCACTGTAGGTAAAAAATCAACTATGACCTTCGATTTCGGTGAACCTCTATTAATTTTCACGAAACTTGGTGGGTGGATAGAGGATACCTTAACAAACAAAAGTAACGTAACATGGTACCAACTTGCGGTTTTAGCCTGGGCATTGATTATAAACCCACCCATGGGTGGGTTTATAATCAATGGCCTGGGGTAGATGCCACCCCTTCTCGGGGGTGAAAATTACTTTATTAAAAATAACCCCACAAATCGATAGAGGGACAAATTATAAGCAAAATTTGTTAGATAATGTTATTAAAATAAATCAATACTTTTTGAGTTATTAAAGATCAAATATTTTAATTTTTGTGAAAAAAATGCATGCTTTAAAACGATTTTTCGTAAATAACTCAAAAACTGTAAGTTTTTACAAAAAAGTTTTCATCACTAAAATTGAAGCTAATAAAAAGTATAATAAATTTCTTACTTGAAAAACCATTTAATGTTAATTTAAAGTAAGTTATAGGTAATTGAATGTATGTATATTGTTTTCCTGCGAGTATTCAAATCTAAGGATCCAAGCTTAAATAACGGGAAAACGATGGATTTTATAACACTAAATACTTGTCAAAGTATTTAGATGTACCTATCAAATGAGTTCCAGAAGAAGTTGATAGCATCAAACCAAAGTTTTTTTTGAATAGCTGTTTTGGAATCTTTATGACATCAGGCACATCCAACTACTTGAAAGGTAATTTCAAGAGCTATAAAACTGTATTACATTTTTAATCTTTCAAATACTTTATTTTTAGGATAATAGGTTAAAGGGCTCCAGGTACATTGTTCTCGCAGTAAAATAATAAGATTTGAATAATATAAGAATAATTAGATTTGAATAGGTACTCGCCGAAAAAAAATACATTTAATTACCTATAACTCTCTTTGAATTAATAATAAAAGGTTTTTCAAAGCTTTAATTTTGGTAATGATAACTTTTATATAAAAACTTACAATTTTTAAGTGATTTACGAAAAACCTCTTTAAAGCATGCATTTTTTCACGAAAAATTAAAATCTTTGATCTTTATTAACTCAAGAAGTATTGATTTATTTTAATAACTTTATAATTCTTAAAATCTGGCTAATTGACTAAGCAAAAGCCATTAGAAAAAATTAAAAAAAAAAATAATTAAAATAATTTTCACCCACGAGACGGGGTGGTATCCACCCTCAGGGCAAAGGAGCAAGCTGGTACCATGTCACCTTTCTTTCATGGGGTATCCTCTAACCACTCGCCAATTTTCGTGAAAATCGATGAAGGTTCACCGAAATTGAACGTAAAATAGTTGATTTTTACCTTCAGTGACTGCACTATACAAAAGAAATTGCAATTTAATGACCTAATGGCGCGTATTTTGGGAGCTCATAAATTATTAAACGATATTTAGTCGCCAAATAATTAATTTAATGCATTTTAAGTACAACTCTCTCTTACGCCTGGAAGATGTGGTGGTTTTCTTTCGAAGGGGTTGTAGCTCAATAATCGAAATGCGCATGATTTAAGAGTTTATTCTTAGAATATATAAGCAATAGGAATTATATCCGCGATACGATATTTTTTAATTTTTTTCAGCATGTTTGTTTTAAGTAAAATCAATTAAAGGGGTTGTTGGGGGGTGAAGGGGGTGAGTTCAAAAATCTAAACTATATCATTTGAAGAGCTCATAAATAGCTCGTAATTCTGCCGCAAAGATCGATTGAATATCCCTATTTTTAAGTGGAGGGGGGCAGCCCCACCCCACTAAAATATTAAATTCCTGCTCAGTGTAACGAGCTCAAAATTTTTAATTTGCGGAATATGAGAGCTCATAAATATCTCATAAATGAGCGCTATTTGTTTTTTAATTTTTGCAAGTGGGGGGGGGGGGGCAGCTCAGCAGGGGTTACTATTACTATGGATGGTTCTTCTATGTTCAAAAACGCATCCAGGTCGACGTTTAAAGAATCTGTTAGTTTTACATATGCTGAAATGATTCTGATTTCACCTTGTCTTATCTGGACTTTTATTTTTGTTGCTTCCATACTATTTCCATATATTCCCTTTCTAGTACATATTATGTGATATAAAAACTCATATGTTTAAGAATTAACACTTAAGTAATTATTATTTTTTAGTGTGTTGGACATGACCTTCTACCCGAAAATCCAGGAGAATGTGACGAAACCGAATAAGGGTACCAAGACAACGAATTTTGCATTTTGAACGGAGTCAGCTCTAAGACTTCGATTCAATTTCTTGTGATAAGCATTTCAAATTCTATAATATAATATATACCAGAATATCTTGAATATAGAATTTAAGCTGTAAATTATTATTTATTTATTTTAAAATTACGTTTTGTAGTTTAATTTTTTGTGTTTTGAAAACCGTGTACACTTTTATTAATAAGGCGAAAAAGTTTGCATTGTAGAAGATATTTGCTGCCATTAACACTTTGCTAGATTAGAAACGTTTGTGGTATTTGATTTGGTGTCAAAAATGGACACTGAATAGAGATTCTTGGAGAAAGATGAATGAACTTGATGCCATGTGGTTGGAAAGTATTCAGAGTACGATTGCGTATAGTAGAATTTTAAATATGCACAAATTGTTGGTGACCTTTTGTACAGGGTTTTCAAACATTTTAATTGTATATTCATGGAAACTAAAACAGTATTGTAGCCTATTGAAGGAGCCCAATACGAATAACTGTCTCCAATTACTAACACAGTGACATAGATAAGTTTTTAATATTTCCCTGCTATGTATACTGAGCAACGTTGGGAGAAAATGCAGTGGGACTCAGATAAACCAAACTGTTTGCCTATTTTAAAATTTGTGAAAAGACGAATTTAGTTTAAATTATATAAAGTAAATTTTATGTTATGCACATTTTTTTAAACATTTATACAATTTTCATATTTTTCGACTAAACTTCGAATAACATTAGTCTGGAGTGAGCAAAATTACATATTTTAAGTTTTTATGTTTTTGTTATTATTTTTCCTTCTGTTTTGATAATCTGCTATAAAAAGTCCTTCTAGTCTATTGTTTTGTGTTCTTTGCGACATTCTAATCATGTAGTTACGTCACAAATAAAGAGTTTCTGAGAAGGATGAAAAAAACAAAAAGGCACTAACTGATTATGAAGGGAAAGATCCAAGGAAAAAGAAGCATATGAAGACGTAGAATGTCTATGAAAGAATGGTATGGATGGATGGATATTAAATGAACTTTTCGGAACAGCCGTCTCTAAAGTCAGAATAGCTATGATGATTGCCGACCTCCGTCGCGGAGATGGCTCTTGAAGAAGTAGAACCATGTAGTAGATATCGCCTTTGTCAGCCACTTCTAGGCTATCAATAGTAACACACATTATATCTTTAGTAGATACCATATGGTAAAATAATTTGAAGAACTATACGCTCCAGAGACAGACAAAAATCGCCTATCTTCCAGAATCCAATTTCGCTAATTGGTAGAAAGTACTAATATAGACGCCTTCGATAACGTAAAACGGGATAAAATGTGGCATATACTTAGACAAATGGGTACGCCAGAACATCTAACCTATCTATTACAAGCACTTTATGTAAAGAACACCGCTAATGTAAGAGTTAATAATATGGTTTCGAAAAACTTCAAATTAAAATCTGGAGTGCGGCAGGGATGTATAATATCCCCCATTCTATTCAATATATATAGTGAACACATTATGCGTCAAGTTTTTGAGGAATGGCAAGGTGGAGCAACAGGAGGAAGAAAAATAAAAAACCTGCGTTATGCTGATAACACTGTTATATTGGCGTCTTCACCAGAAGAACCGGAAGAAATTATGAATAGGCTAGGAACGGTGAGTACAGAATGTGGTTTGAAAATAAATATACAGAAAACCAAAGTAATGATCATCGATAGAATCAGAAACAACCATCCGAAGATAAGAGACTTGGCAGGTTACGAAGTGGTCAGACAATTTAATTACTTAGGCTCCGTTATTACTAACAGTGGAGGATGCGAAGACGAGATCCGTAGGTGCATCATAATGGCCAGATCGGCAACAGCCAAACTCACAAAATATGGAAGAATACTGACATTACAAAAAACACAAAATTACGCCTTATTCGAGCGTTAATATTTCCTCTCGCCACCTACGCTTCGGAGACTTGGACCATCAAAAAAGCAGATTCAAAACGTATAATGGCATTTGAAATGTGGGTCTACCGGAGAATATTAGCCGAACTTAACATAAAAACTAGACTCAGCACAACTATCGACCAAAATATACTGAGATATTTTGGACATATAACTAGAAGAAGAGAAGGCATGGAACGAATGATAGTTGAAGGCAACGTAGAGGCCAGAAGATCCAGAGGAAGATCTCCATTACGATGGTCGGACCAAATAAGGAACATGACTGGTTACTCGTTCTCCGAAGCAAAACAACACGCACAGGAGAGAGAGGATTGGATAGAAATAGTCAAACGACTTACATGACGCCACTACACCCTTACGAAGGAGAACAGATAGAGGAGGAGGGACTAATATATATCTTTATAGATTTCCAACAGGCTTATGATTCAATTAATCGTCCAACACTACGGAAGGCAATGGTCGAGCGGGGCGTGCCCAAGAAACTATTAACAGCGATAATACAAATGTGTAAGTAACTCCTTTGCACAAGTTAGAATACGGAGAAAAATATCAAATGCTTTCTGCGTAAATTCCGGACTGGGACTGGGAGATCCGTTGTCTCCATTATTGTTTTATTTGGCCTCAGAATATGTCGTGGAAAAAAATTATATAAATATAAAACCAGCTAGCTACTCGGAGAGCAAAAATCGTACTCGCCTTTGCCGATGACATAGATCAGGGGTGGGCAAATACTTTTAAACGCGGGCCAAAATGAAATTTTCAAAATGTCTCCCGGGCCGGAGACCTATATACCATACCCAGTATGTACGTTGCGCACACGCTAATGTTTTTGGTGGATGTTTTTCTCTGCCCAAGAAATTTTTTTGACAACAATAATATAAGTATCATTTTAAAGAATTCGGACAAAGGCATTTGACTGTTAATAACAGATAATACTAATAATAAATTGTCATAGTTGGGTGTGGGTGTACATGCGAACCATTTGTTCCCAGTAAAATTACGAAATTTTTAATGTGATCCATTATATTAAGCCACAACAAGAATCCAGATAAAAAAATGAAATTCAGAAATTCAAGAGCAGCCTTTATGAAGATAAGGAAATTTCTGAGTAATCAAAGATTCAATCTGCAAATCTGATATCGAATGGTAAAACGTTATATCAAATCAATCATCATCGACGGAATTCAAAGGAGACAACTGATCTGGTATGTTCATGTAGAAAGAATGAACGACGACAGGCTGCCAAAACAAATTTTAAAATTGACGCCAAGGGAAAGAAGACAGGAGGGCCGAAACAATCCTAGCTCTGTGGCATTCAGAAGGTAATGTCAAAAAGGAACCTTCACCCTGGCGAACGCAACGACGGACGAACGAAGCTGGAAACTGGGAACCGGAAGGCAGAGAACTCTATAAAAACCGGGATAATAATAAAAATGGTATGCCCATTCTATTCTCGTTTATTGGATTGTTAATGCTGACTTAATGAGAAAGCTAGAAGCTTTTGAGTTGTGGCCTTTTAGGAGAATTTTGAAAATACCATGGACCGATGATATTACGAACGATATGGTGAGAAATCATTAAAAGGAGAAAGACAGCAAGGAGAAAGGGCACATACTTAGAAATGACAAGTACGTTGTTGTAAGTTGTTGCATGCTGTTGTAAGCTGATGATGAAGGGTAAAATCGAAAGGAAAGGGTCCCGGTAGACAAATACCCTGGCCGAAAAATATTCGCGCCTGGACCGGGTTAAACACACAGACAATTTTAAGAAAAGCAGAAGATAGAGATTAATTTTATTGAACACTACGAACACTAATACTGTTGATTTCAACAAAATCGCAAAAAAGAGATGAAGAGCGCAGGCGCAAAATTTCTGACCAATGCTTTTTAATTGCATTCCTTTTTTTAATTTCTTTTTAATTCCGAATCCTGAGAAAATTAAAAAATATTTTTGAAAAATTTAAACGCAGAATGAAAGATTACATTATTACTGAGGGCTGAAAATCCCTTAGAATAAACAAACAGTTTCTTTTGGATGAGATATTTGAAATTAAAAAACAACACACGCGTTTAAATTTTTCAAAAATACTTATTAGTTTTCTCAGGATTCGAAAAAAATGAATGCATCTAAAAAGCATTGCGTCTATGCTCTTAAAAAAATTGCTTGCGGGATTTCTCAACGGGCCGGATAAAGTAAGCAAAAGGGCCGCATCCGGCCCGCGGGCCGGCTTTTGCCCACCCCTGACATAGATGCAAGGGCACAATCAACATTAGAAGTTAAGAGTAAACAGTAGCGCGTCATCAATATTTTTGTTTTTCGAAAGTTCTACGAACTTTCAACAGTGAGGCAACAGTGCGTTGGTAATTCGACACTGACAGTGACATTTATACTATCAAAAACAATAATTTTTATACTCATAGGCGCGAAATGTTGCCGAGTCAGTCATGTTCGATTTCTTGTTATAGAAAATCGATTTTTAGTATTTCCAATATGACACAAAATCTAGGCATGGGATAAAAAAATTTTATTTGAAGAAAGTGTATTTCTGAAATTGGGCTCTGTATTATGTTGAAAGGTGAAATATATTAATTACTCCAAATCAAATTGGAAGGTCAAGTACAGTGCAAAATCTCAGTAGGAAAATGTCCAAACTCCTGGCTGAAAGACCCCAGGAGAGGGTTTGACCGCACATCAGCAGAAATCATTCGTGCAGCAATGGACCGTGATAGTGTGACGTCAAAACGTCAAAAAGGTTTCCAAACAAAGCATAAGTTTGACGTCTGTCAATTTGATAATATTACATGTGATTTGTGTAATCATTTTTAATTTTATTTTGTTTTAACAATCATCTGCACTTTTTTTCTAAAGACACAATCATATTGGTTTTAATTTTATAAATATCCTTATACAAAATCAAGGATTTACAAAATACATAGTATTTACTGCGTTTCTTCAGGTTTTTAACCAGTTCTAGTTGGAAATATGGTGGGAAATATACTATGAGCATTGATTACAATCATGGGTACCCAACACATTACCATTTTGTAAAAATTAAGCATCCTACAAGCAATATACTCCAATTATAAAAACGAAAACAAACACCACGTGTGAATTTTTGCTTTGTTTGGAAACCTTTTCAGAGTAGCCAACATTGATTTGACGCCACGACTATCACGGTCCATTTCCAAAGCTACAATCGCCAACCTTCGAAAGAAGCCAGCGCAATAAGAAGCAGAAGAAGATAACCTATCCAAAATCGCATAAAACAAGGCTAAGGTTCATTCTGGTCACTTTTTATTTATTTTTTGTGTGGACACAACGGCTCATCTGATGATATACGTATAAGATCTCTATGGAATGTGAAGTAGAGAGGAAGTATGAAGAGTGGAGGGGGTTGGTTTCAGCAAAAATTAAATATGGCGGTATGTACAAATGACACGTAGTCCGATCGTAACGGCTGAGGTGTCACGTGATATGATTTATTGAATACAGTGCGTAAAGTAGACCAGAGGTTTGTTCCAACTCGATACAAAACCGTTCTTGAACGGTTACGAGTATGCGCAGTAACGAAAAATGTGTTACTGAGCATAATTATTCGTTATTGAGCATGCGCGTAACGATTTAAGAACGATTTTGTATCGAGTTGGAACAAACCTCAGGTAACGTGCCAAAAGAACCTTAGCTTCACAGCGAATACACGGCTTAACATACAGTCCTGTAGGCGAGTGGTAAGTGTAGTGGGCGAAAGGTAGATTGGTATTATAGAAATAATAGTAGCTTGCCATAAATGCATTAGACTGATGGCGCCTAAACTGCTTAACGTACAGGTACGTTTGAGGTGTGGTTTTATAGGGGAAAGGGTGATGTGTACAGTAATGTAGCAAATGTTGTTTTATAATAGTATATTATTCAACAAGCATGTAATGATGGCTATTACTCACGATGATGAAGTTTGCGACACTAGCCGTCATCATTACATGAGGAATTCATTCCGTGAGGAATAACCTGTGAGTAATGAACTATTACTCACGGATAAATTAATGGATGTTATTATCTATTCAAAAATAGTGAATAATGAGCATGTTATTATACGGCCGTAGAAAAATAATCTTTTTCAATAAAAACTTTATTTTCAAAATTACTTTTTAGTAGCTAAAAAGTCAAGTGAGTTAACATGATGAGACATTTGATACAAAAAAGACTTTAACTATAATTTTTCGTTAAGGTGTCCAAACGGTATTGGGCTCTTTCAAATGACTAAAGTAGTTTAAAACTACTATCTAACAGATAATCAAATTAAAGCTGCCATACGAAAATGGACCTAGCTTCAAGATTCTAAGGTATTCTTTTTATATTTACACCGCACTTTTTCGATAAAATATTTATTATAAAAATAACAGATTCTGTAGTATAGTTTATTTAGTGTACGAAAATCGTTAAATAGGTATACAATAAAAACAAAATAATGTCTAAGAAACACGTTTGCTCCTGTTATGAATAAAAAAACCTACACTTGCTTTTTAAGCATACCTACCTTTTTATACCTTATGATTCGTAAATTTACTCCCTACAATAGTGTAGGAAACAGAGGTTGAACTTCGCAAAATGGACATAAGTCCGGTTTTATTTTTTTTCTGGTATATCAAGGGGTGCTCATTATGCTTTTCATCCCTTTAAAGGGGGTAATTTGTGATTTTTGCGAAACGTAGCCTTCCTGCTCGTTTTGAAAAAAATTTACTTAATAGTAGAATGAAGAGGACTATATTTCCTACTATTTATTTACCGACAGCATATGTCTGTCACACTCCGTTTAGCGGGGGTGGCACCCCAAAGTTGACAAATTTTAAAAAAATATGGTTTAAAAAAAATATTTTTCCCTAACTGTATTGAAAATTATGAATAAACCGTACGGCAATTAATCAAAAATAAGTGGCTGATTTTTTGCTATAGGTTTCATTTAAGGGCAATTGCAAATTTTTTAATTACAGGGTGTTACATTTTAAAAAACCCCTTTTTTACCATCTGAACCGCCTATGCTAGAGTAAAAAACTTTCAGCGATTATCTGGTGTTATTTACAAATTTTTATAATTCAGCCCCATTTTTTTCCAGAACCACCACAAAAAAAAAGGAGAATGAATACAGAAAGTGATTTTCTTGGAATCCTTTACACAACATGCCCTTTATTAAAATGCTTCATATATCATTTTGTGCACGTTCTTATTACCCATGCATGGACATCGAAAGCGATTTCTTGATGCAACCCCTGTAGCAAAAAAAAAATAAATAAAGGGGGGTTGAAAAAAAAATTTGCTTTTTGGCTCATATGGACATCAATAGGGTTTTTCATAAATATATATGATTATTGCAACATCCCTGCGGAAACTACCCCTATCCTTGAAAATAAACTGCAGAAACTACCCCTATCCCTTGGAGAGCATGTTTTTACGATTTTTTCATTACCTATGCATTTTTTTAAAACAAAACTTATACAGAATTAAACAACACTATTTTCTCTACAAATACATTCTATGCATTTTTTTCATATAAGCAACCGTCACGGCACAGTGGCGCCGTAAACCTCAGAAATGTTTTGGCGGGCTCCAGTTTTCGTTTTTTTTTTTCGTCGCCTATTCATTTTATGGATAACGTACTTATGCAAAATCAAAGAACACACTGTCTGCTACACATTATGCCCTATGCATATTTTATTTTCTTTGCACCCTAAAGCCACAGTGGTGGCCCAAAATAAACTTTTGATTATTTTCTTTATTAATTCCCCTTTTTTTTGGGCTGGTTCCGGGGAAAATATGGCGGTGTATTATACAAATTTGTAAATAACACCAGTACATGGATAATCGCTGAAAGTTTTTTTTACTCTAGCATAGGCGGTTCAGATGGTATAAAAAGGGGTTTTTTAAAATGTAACACCCCGTAATTAAAAAATTTGTAATTGCCCTTAAATGAAACCTATATCAAAAAATCAACCAGTTATTTGTGATTAATTTCCGCAGGGTTTCTTCTTAATTTTCATTACAATTAGGGAAAAATAAAATTTTTTAAAACATCTTTTTTAAAAATTTGTCAACTTTGGGGCGCCACCCCCGCTAAACGGTAGGTGATAGACATAATATGCTGTCGGCAAATAAATGGTAGGTAATATAGTCCTCTTCATTTTACTATTAAATAAAACAGGAAGGGCTACGTTTTGCAAAAATCACAAATTACCCCCTTTAACCCTTAAACGCCCAAGGGTGGGTAAAAAATGTCCACCTAATGCGTATTCCCGTGTAACATATTTATTACGTGTTTAATTTTTTTTTTAAATTATTTATTGTTAGAAAGACAGCCCATTATCGAATGTTAATTTGGTTCTACCAATATTTTTGAAAATAAAAGCAGCATCTTGAGTTAAATATGGATGGGCATAAAAACTACACCCTTGGCAAAACTTGTTACTAAAGGTTTCTATATAATTTCTCGTTGGTATGAAGATAATCCATATAATTATCGATATATAATTACATAATCTACATAATTATCCGCCAATGAGGAGGCTGAAAGAAAGAATATGGAGAAAATCGACAAATCTGAATTACTGGTATGTTAATTTTGATGTACATTGTAATTTTGTTGTAAGGTTTGTAAATTGTTTATATTAATATTTTAGAAGATGCTGTGAAGATGAACAACTCTCAATAAATATATTGGCTATTTTCGAGGTGGACATTTTTTACCCACCCTTGGGCGTACATGGAACCTAAAAAAGGTTGGGCGTTTAAGGGTTAAAGGGATGAAAAGGGTGGTTCCGGGGCGAAATTTTTTAAGAAAAAGTTAGTGTTATAATAAACACCCGTTTATATACCAGAAAAAAATAAAAGCGGACTTGTGTTCATTTTGTGAGGTTCAACCTCTGTTTCCTACACTACAAATCGAAGTCAAGTATTATAAATATTATGTTCAGTTAATTGTACTGTTATGTTTTTTTAAGTCAGTTCGGATCAGAACTAGTTATGATATTCTCGTTTAGGATATCGTTTTTTCAAGGAATAGCTGCTTTCCTTTATCCTATTTTTAGAGAAGAGGAACGGAAGATATGAACAATACGTTTCCTTGTTAGTTGCACAAAGGAAGACCTTCGCAGTTGCTGGATATACAAGATTACTAAAGGCTCTTGTATTAATCTTTTTTTTTCTTTCTTCTTCTTCTTTTAAAGTGCCGTCTCCTCAATGGAGGTTGGCTACTATAATTGCAAACTCTTCTCTGTCTTCAGCTGTTCTTATTAGCCGTTCAAAATTTAGCCCTGTCCATTTTCAGATGTTTCTGAGCCACGATAGTCTTTTTCTTCATAGTCCTCTCCTTCCCTCGATCTTTCCTTTCACTATAAGTTGAGCATATTGGTACTTATTGTTTCTAAGTATGTGGCCTAGGTATGATGTTTTTTTAACTTTCACTGTGTTAAAAAGTTCTCTTGCCTTGCCTATTCTATGCAGCACTTCTTCGTTTGAGGTATGCGATATCCACGAATGGTATGTAGATCCACATTTCAAAGGCCTCCAACTTATTTACGGTTGATGTTTTAAGGGTCCATGTCTCAACTGCATAGAGAAGAGTCGACCAGACGTAGCATTTGGATAAATGTTTAGAATGTTCTTCTCAACAAAAGCACATACTTTTCTGTGAAAGAAAATGCTACTCAGTAGATACTATTTGCTGAAGCGATAGCATCTACTACGTTTTATGCATTCCACCCACTGTTTCTAGATTAATTAAAGAGAAACAGTGTAGATAGGATCTGATTGGCAAGACAGTATGTAATACACAGGTTGCTCGTTTATGTATGTGTTCGTTTACAAGTTATGACGTCCTCTGCAATTATTTCTGACTATCAAACGGTTCGTGTTTTTGTGGAAAGCACTTTAAGTTAGTAAGCGTATCTGAAAATAGATTTTTTCCACGGGTCGATATGATCCAGTCGAGTGCTTGTAAGGGGTAGTTCTTTCATGACAACAGACTCAGTAAAACACAGGTTAGAATAAAATAAATATTTTGAGTTTATACAGTTCACAATTAAAAATAACAAAAGAAAATATAATTCTATCTTCGTCCCGTTCCGGACAAAGCACCCTTTAGGCGGACGTCTGCAAAAGAAAAATAAAATTGTATTTATTACTATCATCCAAAACATAATAACAACATTAGAGTAATACCATACACGACACAGTATATACAATAGCAATCACGCTACATGGAATCAATTTATCTACATAACTACACAGTCAGACTCGTAGCCCATCACAATTGAATCCAGTGTGATCACAATCAAATATCGACACAACGTTACCAATCCGTCAGCTCCGGTCGGAAATAGCAGCTACCGCTTCCTGCGGTTCCGATTCATTTCATCGCATAACTGCCGCTTGTCGACCGCCTGCTGGTAGCCACTGAGTTCCTTTCAATTCAATTCAGTACATTGATTGGAACTGATTTCATGATTCTCCTTTCTCATGTTAAACTACACTCTCGGTAGCCATCACTCCTTGGTTCCATCGGAGAGTTTGCACGTGGTGGGGTTGCGCCATTATGAAAACGCGTTCGGTCCTCTACTGTTGATCTGCCGAACGCCGGGCTGCAGGCATTATATCGTTACACCCCCTTCTCTTTGGAAAATAAACAAAAACCTAGGATACATTTCTTTTGTGCCGTGTATGCTACACGGCTTGGACTCATCAACGGTGTGGTCTTCGTCGGTTCTTCGTTACTTCGTAAACTGGTCCTGGATGGCTGTCAAGAAGATGCTACCCTCTGTAGATCTTGGGCCTGGTCCCCTTAAATCCATTGGGACAGTGTGCCAAGGCTTTTCTACAGCAGATGTTCACATTCTTCCTGCTGGCTGCATCTGCGATGGTTTACCCTTAAGGGTATAGGCGCAAAATGTCGCCTGTCAAAATGTTCAATGTGTTTTAAATGTATCCATTTTTTTCGAATCCTGAGAAAACTAATATTTTTAAAAAATATAAACGCATAATGAAAGATTACATTATTACTGAGGGCCGAAAGTCCCTGAAAACTTATATAATGTTTATTTTAATAAGCTACATGGGTGAAAATAAAAGAGAAAATTTAGTGTGATGTTTAATTGCAAATATTTCATTCAAAAGAGACCTTTTATTTATTTTAAGGGGCGTACGGCCCTCGGTAATAACGCAATCTTTCATTCTGCGTTTAAATTTTTCAAAACTACTTATTAGTTTTTTTAGGATTCGAAAGAAAATAATACATTTAACACACATTAAAAATTTTGACAGGCGACGATTTGCGCCTTTCCCCTTAAGGCATATTCTTTAAAAAGTGTTTGTCGGTTTTCTCTTCGCAAACTGATCTTGGATGACTGTCAAGAAGATGCTTCCCTCTGTAGATCTTGGGCGTGATCCCCTCAAATCCATTGGGACAGTGTGTAAAGGCTGTTCTACAGCAGATGGTCACATTCTTCCTGTTGGCTTCATCTTCGACGGTTGAAGATATTTTCTTAGACAAACATCATTTTCTTACACGGCGTGGTCTCAACAGCGGTGTGGTCTTTTCCTAATCTGGTTCGGTTCGGATCATTCTCGGTTTGGTTCATTTTCGGTTCCTTTGGAATCTAAAAAAAAGAAACTTAATCCTCTTTGGACCTGTTACTGAAACTGTGTCTTTGCCTGTCGTCAATTTGTGACGTTTACTTGTATAATTCCTTACTTTTGCTACGGGAAGTTACAAATTGGTAACTTTCATTTTGCTCGGGCGTTCGTTTGTGACGGGTACTTCTTTCATGACAACAGACTCAGTAAAACACAGGTTCGAATAAAATAAATATATTAAGGATATTTAGACGAAAAATAATAAAATAAAATATAATTCTATCTTAGCCCCGTTCCGGAGAAAGCTCCCTAGGCGGACGCCTGCAAAAGAAAAATAAAATTGTATTTATTACTGTCATAAAAAACATCATAAAAATATTAAAATAATACAATACACGACGCTTCACGGAATCAATATATCTACATAATTACACAGTCAGACTCGTAGCCCATCACAATTGAATCCAGCGTGATCACAATCAAACATCGACACAACGTTACCCATCCGCCAACTCCGGTAAGAAATAGCAGCTACCGCTCACTGCGTTTACAGTTACGGCGAAACGCCTCTTCACTACAGAGCGCTTTCACCTCGGCAGGTTCCGATTCATTCCATCGCATAACTGCCGCTGGTCGGCCGCCTGATGGCAACCGCTGAGTTCCTTTCAATTCAATTCAGTACATTGATTGAAACTAATTTTATGATTCTCCTTTCTCATCTTAAATATACTCTCGACAGCCATCACTCCTGGTTCCGTCGGAGAGGTGGCACGTAGTGGGGTTGCACCGTTATGGAAACGCGTTCGGTCCTCTGCTGTTGATCTCCCAAACTCTGGGCTGCAGGCATCGTATCGTTACATGCTGGACTTGATCATATCGTCCCAATTATTACAGTCATTCAAAAGCGGTAAGGTCAAGAACACTATAGTGGCAATGCTTTCGAGAAAGAAGGTTAGAAATTATTTTAAACTGTTCAAATATTTCTGTTAAAAGAAATAATTTATGTGAAGGAAAAAGAACTAAAAAGAAAGAAGTGGGTTTGAGCGGGAATGTGGATAAGCGAAGTAAATGAAAAAGGAGACTCAATAATGGAGGCAACAGCTGAACTCAGAGGATACCTGTGAATACAGAGAGAATGGCAATGATAGTAACAGCAACAGAAAAAAATTTGAGGGCGAGTTGTTATCATTAATTTCAAACAATATTCAACGTAGCGATATATTATTAAGAGCCTGCAAAGTGCCTGTAAAAATAAAACTATGTCAGTCTTTCCTCTTTTCGTCATCTGTTTCGATTGCCAAAATCATCTATCTACACGAGAAAAAAAAACAGTGCTCCTTAGACATTATTTTATGTGCTCATAAAAGTATTTAATTTAGATAAGAAATATAGACAATGTCGATAAACACAAAACACCAATATTTTCGATTTGTTTCGTCCATTTCTTCCATTCTGTTTGGACGTTTAAGAAGCTTTTTCTGAAGCTATTTTAATTTTAGCGTTTTAATATTAATTACTATTTTTATTGGTTATTAAACACAATTTCAATTTAAAATACGTCTATTTTGACCTTTAGATTTGCACTTTTTGTCAAATCTCATTATTTTTTCGACTAAGTAGATTTATGGCCCTCTAGCTGTTTTTGACATCCTTTTCGGGAACTAGTATTTGATTATTTTCGTTACAGATACATTTCATCATCAACCCGTACGCGTCCACTGCTGGGACACCCTCATCTTTTTTCATCTGTCTCTGCTTTGTTTGGCTTGCACCGAGTTACCGATAACATGCTTCAGATTGTCAGTCCAGCTGGTTGATGGGCGTCTTCTGCTCCGTAGTGCTTCTTCTCATGGACTTCACTCGACAATACTTTTTGTCCATTGGTTGTCTGACAATCTGGTGACGTGTCCTGTCCTGCCCAATTCCACTTTAGCGACGCGATTTTTTGTACAGCGTCTGTTGTTTTTACTCTATGGCGTATTAGTCCAGGGTAATAAGGTTTTTTCTATGACACTTCAACAGCCAGGGTACTGAAGCGTATTTTCGACAGGTAATACCTATAAGAACAAATTGTAACTATTTCCTGCGTAGAATCTGGCGACCATTTTTATTTATAAACAATTTAGTGTCAAAAACGGCATTTTTTTCTTTTTTTTCAAATCAATATAAAATAGTGTAACTTATGGCTTTTTTAGTAAAAACGTCTTCGAGAGCGTGGAAAAAGCTTTAAAATGACGTATTACAAAGTTTGATACACTCATTTATTGCTAATATAAATACGAAAAAAGGTCGAAATTGCAAAAAAAATTAATTTCGCAATAACTATTTCAAAAATAAGTGTACAGCTTTGAAATTTTTGTCAAATGAGGGTTGTTTGGTGCTTAATATGTGGTAAAAATTTCAAAGCGATTCATTCAATTGGTTAAATTTTATTCAAATTGTTTATCCTAGAGAGCATTTTTTTGCAATAACATAAGTCAGAAAAAATGATGTTAGAACCATTCCACAGGTGTCAAATGAAAGAGCATGAGCTATATATTTAACTTGGTTTAAAAAACAAATGAATGAAAAATGCATTTATTAGTAATAAATAATTATGCAAAAGTATCGTCAACCTGTCCTTATAAAATTTATATTTTTTTATATAATAAATTATATACAGGGTGTCCCGAAAAGATTGGTCATAAATTATAGCACAGATTCTGGGGTCAAAAATAGGTTGATTGAACCTCACTTACCTATATACAATAGTGCACACAAAAAAAGTTACAGCCCTTTGAAATTACAAAATGAAAATCAATTTTTTTTTCATATATCGAAAACTCTTAGAGATTTTTCATTGAAAATAGACGTGTGACATTCTCAAGGCAGCAGCATCTTAAATAAAAATTAAAGTAAAATTTGTGTACCCCATAAAAAATTTATGGGGGTTTTGTTGCCTTAAACTCCCCCAAACTTTTGTGTACGTTCCAATTTAATTATTATTGTGGCACCATTAGTTAAACACACTGTTTTTAAAACATTTTTGCTTCTTAGGACTTTTTCGATAAGCCAGTGTTTATCGAGATATTTTGAATATTTATCGAATCCACCACATATTTGTATATGGTTAAGTACGATTATAGAGACCTGTTAATAATCTGAAAATGTATTTATAATTTACATTTTTAGGTATATTTTGAAAAAGAAGCCATATCTCGATAAAAGGTGACTTATCAAAAAAGACTAAGAGGCAAAAAAGTTTTTAAAACACTGTGTTTAACTAATGGTACCACAATAATAGTTTAATTGGAACGTACACAAACATTTAGGGGGTTTAAAGGAACAAAACTCCCATAAAAATTTTATGTAAATATATTAAAAAAGAAGCCGCATCTCGATAAAAACTCGCTTATCGAAAAAATAATAAGAGGCAAAAAAGTTTTAAAAACGTTGTGTTTAACTAATGGTACCACAATAATAAATTAATTGGAACGTACACAAAAGTTTGGGGGGGTTTAAGGGATCAAAAGCCCTATAAAATTTTTATGGGGTGGACAAATCTCACTAGAATTTTTTTTAAAGATGATTCAGCCATAAGAATGATACATGTCCATTTTCAATAAAAAATATTTAATAGTTTTCGATATATTGAAAAAAATCGATTTTAATTTTGTTATTTCAAAGGGCTATAACTTTTTTTATGAGCACATTTGTACTAAGGTAAGTTAGGTTCAATCGAACTATTTTTGACTCCAGAATGTGTGGTATAATTTATGACCATTCTTTTCGGGACACCCTGTATAAATATGTATTACAGTTTTTTATCAATTATTATATAAATAACATTACTTGGTAGTTGTGCACCTAAACGAGGGTAAAAAAATAAATTTTTTGAAAAAAATGGTTCAAGAAGTTTATAAGGAAAAATTTACGATACTTTTGCATAATTATTTCTTAATAATAAATGCATTTTTTCATTTACTATTTTTAAAATAATTTGAAAGTTTAGCTTATGCTCTTTCATTTGACACATGTAGAATGGTTCTAAAAGGGTACTTCAGTACCCTGGCTGTTGAAGTGTCACGAACAGGGTATATTTTTTTCTTATGACCCTGGCCTATATTTCTTCATTTGGGATTCGGTCGCTCAGGGAGACACAGAACATCTGGCGCTCCATAGCTCTCTGAGTTACGCGAATCTTATTCACTACCTTGGGAGCGACGTGAATACATGGGAGCTCGCAGGTCTGATTATCTCTTCCCAACCGAAATTCATGTAGCAAAGACTTATAAGATGCAGTCTGCCCAATATCCATTCCATCAACAACAATATTACAATTTAGCACCAGGTTAGTCAGTATTTGCGTCTTGTTGATGTTAATCTTTAGTTCAACCTCTAAGGAAGCGTGATATAATTTGTTTAACATTATTATTGCATCATCCATACGATCGGCTATAAGGACGATGTCATCTGCGAATCTCAAATGACTGACCTTCTCTCCATTTATGTTGATACCATATTTCAGATCTGACTAAAATCTTTATCAGATCTAATACACTTAATCTGATTTAAATCTTTTGCTCTCTTTGCTATTTTATATCTTTATTTCGCTTTCCCGGTATCAAGTTGATCATATAGATGTGTATAAGCGTTGATTGAATACCCGAAGCGTTCGGGTATTCAATCAACGTTTGCTCGAGTTTTGCTACTGCTACTTTCGTTTTCTTTTTGACGACTTAATCATTTTGAAGATCTGTCTCCGACTTATTTTCTTGCTTCTGTCTATATAGGTTTTATTTTATCTTTTTTCGAAACATTCTCTGACAACCACCAGGTCTCTTTATATTCAAACTTCTTTCTTGAGGTTTTTCTAAGTACTCGTATTTCAGTAGCAGTATCTTTAACAACTCTAGCCATATTGATTTAAATTGTACTATGACTTCCTTTCCTGCTCTAGCATATTTTTCTACGATTTTTGTTCTAAATGGATCTTCTTTCTCATCTTGTAGCATTCAATGTTTGATTTTTTGTAGTCCTCTCCGATATGGTTTTGCTTTGCTTTTTGATTTCGATTTGATTTGTCTATCACAAGCAACCTTCCTCATCCGTTATTAAATCTTGTTCTTCTTCTTACGGTGCCTTATCCTCGAGGACGTTAGCCATTACATTTGCCCATTTAGTCTTATTTGCAGCCGCGCTGAATAGTTCTATGGAGGTCATATTCATCCATTGTCCTAGGTTTTTAAGCCAAGAGCTGCGTCTTCTTCCTGGTCCCCTTTTGCTATTGATTTTGCCTTCGATTTTAAGTTGGAACAGTGCATACTTTTCATTTCTTAAGACGTGACCAAAATATTGTGTTTTCCGTTCTTTTATTACAAGCATAAGGTCTCTTTCTTTATTCATCCTCCACATTACTTCCGAATTTGTCGTATGGCTCATGTACGATATTCTGAGCATTTTACGGTAACACCAGAGTTCGAATGCTTGGATTATTTTTGTGTTGCTTCTGTCATTGTCCAGATTTCAACATTATAGATCAAAGTGGACAAAGCATTGCACTTAAGTATTCTAGTTCTCAATGAGATACCCAGCTGGTGGTTGCATAGAACTTTTTGCATTTTGTAAAACACTGTACTTGCGTTTTCAGGACCTGTCCTTATCTCTAGTGAGTGGTCCCAAGTTTCATCAAGTTTACTTCCAAGGTACGTTATTCTTGTTACTCTTTCCAGATCTGTTCCGTCGACATTGACCTTCACCCTTCTGTTTTGGTGCTTGCTGATGACCATCGTTTTTGTCTTCTTTGTATTCAGTTTCATTGCAAATTCTCTACAGGCTGTCGTTACTCGGTCCATTAGGTATTGCAGTGCTTTAGCATTATCTGCCAGAATGGCCGTGTCATCAGAGTATCGCAGGTTATTTATACATTGCCCGTTTATAATTATACCATCCGAGGTGTCTTCCAAAGCTTTCATACATATCTTCTCAGAGTAAACATTGAACAGCAAAAATGACAGGACACATTCCTGTCTTACTCCCCTTCTCAATATTGATTTTTCCAGATTTTTCGCTTTTTATTCTGATTTTAGCCTTTTGTTAAATCTTAAGCGTCGTTCAGACACAGCGATAAGTCACAGCAACTAGTTGTGATGACAAGTTGCTGTGATTTGTTGATGATTGAAACGCTGTTTAGACGCTGCGATAAGTTGATGTGATTTATCGCGATGTGATTGACCACAACAAGTTGAAGAGGGGAGTATTGTGGACACTTTACACCCTTCAATAAAAGATAACGAGTTTTCATGCTAACAAATAGATCCTCTTACCTTATTCATAACAAAAATATAAAGGTTGGGTATGTTATACATGGTATTTACAAAGTTATAACCAATTTTATATGAAAATCGTAAAGTTCAACTCACTATGGTGGCTCCTGGCTTCTGAGCCACCTTAGATAATTAGGGGTTGGTTACCCCCGACCATAAGGGTTGATGTAGTAAATAACTCTCACAGTTAATACATTTATTTATACGTGGAGTATTTAACGGTAAGTAGCTGGTGGTATATTATTTGCTTAATGTGATGTTACTCGCTGGAATCTCAACTACTAATTGTTCTAATCTGTTCCCCGTGAAAGTATAATTAAAGGTCGATTGTTTTGTTTTATGTTTTGGTAAGCAAAAGTGAGGGTGATTCAAAACTGCTGACTGCTAACAAACATACATTGATTATTATTGCAACTTGACCTTGTATCAAATACTAGCATGTATCGATGTGGTAATCTAGGTTAATCGTATTTATTAAAAACAAACATGTTTGTTTTTACCACGGGCATTTAATTATTAAAGAGTTTGCCTTAAGAAGATGTTTACTGAGATGCTGTGTATCCCAACACATCTTCCTTTCCTTCCGAAAATTTTCTGACTACGGAAAAGGAAGAAAATTTTTCTATTAGTACCACCACCTGCTTACTGCGTTTTAATAAATACAATATATACATTTTTTATTCCTATAAATAATAATTAAATACAAAAAAAAATAAAAGTGAAAATGTTCGTTATCAACATTGTTCCCGTTTCACTTGTCACTCACTGTGTTCTCGGATTGTAAGCATATAATCTATTCTTATGTATTTCCCTGATTTTATTGTTTTCCAATCTGATCTTACAATTAACATTATTTACCTCTGTTATTGTGAAGGGGCCTACATAAAGACTATCAAACTTACCATTCTCTTCCCTTTTTACCAGGACTAGGTCTCCTATTTTAAAGTGTTGTGGTGTTGCTTTGCGCTTGTTATTTTCTTGTCGCTCTTTTTTGTGTTTTAGTAAGAAGGTTCTAGCTCTCTCGTGTGCGCTTTGTAGTTTGTAGCGTAACTCATTGTAGTAAGCATCTATATTGTAACATGGTTGAATTTCCTGTGTAAGGTCTTCTGGTAGGTTAACCTTCCTGCCATATAACAGTTCAAACGGTGTGTAACCATGATACGCGTTAGAGGTTGTATTGTAGCAGTATGTGAACATCCTGCAACACACATCCCAATTTTCTCTGTCTTCGTCTATGAATGCTCTTACGTACTCATTTAATGTTCTGTGCAGTTTTTCGCAACTTCCAATGGACTGTGGATGGTATGCCGTTGAGAAGTTGTGCTCTATTTTTAGTAGCTTTGTTAGTTCCTGCATTACTTAATTTTTTATATTCTGTGCCTTGGTCTGTTCTTATTTGCTTCATGAGTCCGTATGTTGGTATGAAATGATCAAAAATTCCTCGGGCTATTGTCTCTGCTTCTTTATTGCACACGGGTATACTGACCGCGTATTTCGTAAGCTCACATAACATTGTTATACAGTATCTATTACCTTCGTTACTTTTAGTGAATGGACCTATCGTATCTATGTATACTATGTCCCATGGTTTGGAAGAAGTGTCCGATATCACGAATTCCTCGACATGTGTTCTTTTTGGTTTGTTAATTTGACATTTATGACATTGTTTAACGTATTTTCTTACGTCTTTTTCCAAATTTTTCAATCTAAATCTTGCTTTTAGCTTCTTTATGAGTCTGTTATTTCCTACGTGTCCTCCAAACATCGGATGATTATGATATTCTTCTATTAACCTGTGTTTTTCTTTGTCATCTTCTATTGTTTCTGGTACTTCACATATGTATATTTCTACATTCTTCAATATTTCGTTTCCTTGTTTAATAAATTCCTCAATTGTACACACTTTAAAAATAATATCGTTTACGTATATTTTTACTATACGTACTGCATTCTCTACCGCCAGCTTATCAAGCTGTGCCAACATTTGGTTTAAATCAAAATGATTGAATCCTGTGGCTATGCTCTTGCTGCACTTTATTTTGTTTTTGACCCTAATGCTCAGTCTTGGTGAGATTAGTTCTGCTCCAAAAGACAAAATTGGTAGTCTATGCGCCTCTAAATTATTTAGTACCTTTCTTACTGTCTGTTTGTGGGCTTCTGGCTGTAGTGTGAGTTCACTTTCTGCCTTCGTTTGTCTTGCTTCCTTCTTCTTTTCTCTTGCTTGAGCTCGTGTTATAGCTAATATATGGGTATTGTCTATGTATAGGTTCTTTAGTTGATGTAATGTTATTCTTGAAAGACTATCTGCATAGTTATTTTTCCCTGTTATATACTCTATTTCGAAATCGTATTCCTCTAAATCTAATCTGATCCTTGTAAGTTTAGAAGTTGGTTCTTTCATTGCGAATAAATGTGTTAGTGGTTTATGATCCGTTTTGACTAAACTTGTTGGTGCTCCATATAAATAACATTTGAAATGATTAATTCCCCAATGAATCGCTAGTAATTCCTTAACGATTATAGCTTTATTATATTCTCCTTTATTGAAACTTCTTGATGCGTATGCTATTGGTAGGTCTATTCCGTTATAATCCTGACTTAAAATTGCTGAACAACTCTCGTTGGATGCGTCTGTTGTTAGTATGAATTGTTTATTGAAATCCGGATATTATAGGATCGGTGGCTTCATCAGAGATGATTTAAGCTTATTGAATGCTTTTTCGCATTCTTCTGACCAAAAAAATTCTACTCCTTTTCTTGATAATCTGTTGAGTGGTCTGCATATTTCAGCAAAATTTTGAACAAAACGTCTATAATAGTTACAAAATCGTACGAATCTTTTTGTTTCTTCCGCTGTCTTAGGTGTCGGGTATTGTTCAATCGTTGCATATTTCGCTTTGTCTGGTGATACTCCTTCCTGAGAAAGATCATGTCCTAAATATGTTACTTCTCTTCTAAAAAATTGACATTTTCCTAGGTTAAGTTTCAAATTGAATTTTCGACATGTCTCGAATGTCTTTTTCAGGTTGTCTAGGTGATGTTTTTCGGATATTCCTATTACTACTATATCGTCCATGTAGAGAAATGCTTTGTCTGGTGTTAATCCCGAAAATGCTATTGACATCATCCTTGAAAAGCTATTTGGGCTTACATTTAGTCCAAAAGGTAATCTGGTAAATTGAAATGCTCCATTTTCTGTGCTAAACGATGTGTATTTTCTCGATGATTTTTCTAATGGTATCTGATGAAAACCTGACATTAAGTCTATAACTGAAAACCATTTTGCTCTTCCCAGTTGATCTAGTATCGAGTCTATCCTTGGTAAAGGAAATTTGTCTGTGACTATTTTCTTGTTCAGTTGTCTAAAATCTATGCATAATCTCCATGCTTTATTTCCATCTATCGCCTTTTTCGGTCATCAGCAGAAAATAGGAAGCGATCATAAATTGGTATTGTGCAAAATCAGAATGAAAACACATCTATGTGATACCAAAACAGCAGAATACACCACCAAGATTAAAGTCGAAAGCTTACAGGACGACTCCACCAGATACCTATTCCAAAAAAGACTAACGGAAAAAAGTAGCAACATGTATATCACAGAAAGTGACGGAGTCGAAGAAAGCTGGGCAAAAATTAAGTCTAATATCTTAATGTTGTTCTGAAGCTATTTCCTTGTGGCATTTTTATGATTAATTATTTATATGGGAAATAAGCCACAATTAAAATGAAAAAAATAATTTTATTAACGTTTCGACGCCCAAATCGGGTGCCGTTGTCAAAATACAAAATATTACTAAAATAAACTAAAGTGTTGTTGCTAAGCAAAAAAATTCTTCTAATAATTTATTTAATCTCACTCATTTATATTGGCAATTCAGACATATATTATACATTTTAAAGTAGAAGACTTTAAAATGATATTGCCAATATATATGAGTTGCGTTCCTGGGACGACTTACTGAAAGATAGTTCATTCGATTACATGAAATTAACCCCAACTCAAGAATATCCGTCATAAAAAATTATAGCATGTGATATGTCTTTAAAAAGACAACCAAATGCAACGACAGTAAAATTCTCGCGTTAGAGACCTCATAGTAAATCACAAGGGAAAACCAGGAAAAACCTGTGATACTATCCCGACATCGTAAGTATTTGGTCTTACTTTATATTTGGTCGAAACGTTAATAAAATTATTTTTTTCATTTTAATTGTGGCTTATTTCCCATATAAATATCTAATATCTTAGCCTCAGCCAAGGAAGTTCTTGGTGAAAGAAACATTAATAAAAATAAATCGCTTCCAAGACGAAGAACTCCATGGTTTTGTACAGAAGAGAAGGAAAAATGTAAAGAGAAGAAAAAAGCCTACCTAAAATACATGTCAACTAAAACACAAGAGGCATACGATAATTATAAGACCATAAGAACCGAAACACATTCAGTAGTAAGAAGAATAAAAAACGATCACTGGGAACGTTTTTCGAAAGAAATGGAACATGATTTTTATGGTCTCCAAAAGGAAATATGGCGCTTTATAAGAGGTCAAAGAATGGAGGTAAAGGAACTAATAGAACCAAAACACATAGAAAAGGATACATGGATTGACTATCTAAAAAAGCTTTATGCAGAGGAAGAACAAATAATGCTAGAACCGGAAACACCAGAAATTACCACAGATGAAGATGTTAATATAAGTGCACAGGAAGTACGAAAAACACTCGAAAAGCTGAAGAACAGAAAAGCTGCAGGTAAGGATGGAATACCAAACGAACTACTGAAATATTGTGGAGCAGCAATGACAGAACAATTGACAACATTAATTAACAAAATCATAAAACACGGTAAAATACCGGAAGAATGGAGAACGAGCAAACTAATCCTACTATTCAAAAAAGGAGATAAAAAGCAGCCAGAGAACTACAGAGGTATCAACTTGTTAAATACTACCCTAAAACTTACAACTAAAATCTTACAAGACGTAATGAATCAGAGGATAAGTTTAGCAGATGAACAACAGGGTTTTCGTACTGGAAGATCGTGTACAGATGCAATATTCGTCATAAAGCAAATTACTGAGAAATCACTAGAGTATAATAGACCAGCATTTCTATGTCTGATTGACTTAAAGAAAGCATTTGACAGAGTAAGACTCAGGGATGTAATCCACCTTCTGTATAATAGAGGAATCCCTCTAGATATCATAAAAACTATTGAGAACATCTACCAAAATAACAAGATGGAAGTCAGAATAGATGGACAACTTACAGAACCTGTAGATATAGGCAGCGGAATAAGACGGGGAGACTCATTGAGTCCTCTGCTTTTCAATTTAATCATGGATGAAATCATCAAAAACGTCAACAAAGGAAGAGGATATAGAATGGGAAACAAAGAAGTAAAAATACTCTGCTACGCAGACGACGCAATATTGATAGCCCAAGATGAAGATAGTCTGCAAAGATTAGTCCACAGATTTAACATAAGAGCAAAAGAATTCAATATGACAATTTCATCTCAAAAAACTAAAACTTTAGTAATCAGTAAAGAACCAATCAGATGCAAAATAGAAATTGATGGTATCAGTATTGAACAAGTAATGGAAGTAAAATACCTTAGAATTACATTGTCAAGTTACGGAGACCTAGACAAACAAGTGAGAAATCAAGTACAAAAAGCAAATAGATTGGCAGGATGCCTTAATAACACTATATGGCGAAACCGACATATTAACACTGAGATGAAGTCAAGAATTTATAAAGCCAGTGTAAGACCAATAATGACATATGCATCAGAAACAAGACCCGATACAGCCACAACACAAAGACTACTGGAAACGGCAGAGATGAGAGTACTGAGAAGAATTACAGGAAATACACTGAGAGATCGAAATAGAAACGAAGATATTAGAAGACAATGTAACGTACAGTGTATAAACGAATGGACACTAAATAGAAAAAAAGAATGGAACAACCATATAACCAGAATGGGGGAGACACGTGTGGTCAAAATAGCACGAGATAAATCACCAATCGGCAGAAGAAGTATCGGCCGACCGCGCAAAAGATGGAGCGACAACCTTCCATAGAGGTATCAATCCGCCAATGAACAAGCAGAATTGCTTATAAAGAGGAAGAAGAAGAAGAAGCCTTTTTCGGTACCAGCACTACTGGGCTGTTGTATTCTGATGTAGACGGTTCTATTATTCCTTGGTCTCTCAGTTTTTGTACTTGCCGGTTTAATTCCTCTGTTTGTGCATGAGGTGTCCTATAGTTTTTAATATATACCGGAGTTTGGTCTTTAACTCTCAGTTTCTGCTCGTAGAAGTTGTTACATGTTAGCATGTCATGCCTTAGGGCGAATATATCTGAATAATCTTCACATAAAGATACTAACTTATCGCGTATGTATTCTGGAATGTCTAACTTCAATGATTCCCGTAATTCCTTTTTCCTATCCTTGCTGTCGTTGATCAGTCTATATATGTTGAATAATTTAATGTCTAATGTTTTGATTGGGTTTGTCTCTACTTTTACTGTTTCGTAGGTTGTGTTCAAAATTTTGATGTACGGATTATTACTTGAAATAATTGCTCTCGCTATGAATATTCCTGGTTGTATTTCCTGTTGTTCCACTATCCTGTCGTTCTTCAGCGTTTGAAAAATTTTTACGACTCTGTAAATTTCACATCTAGACGGTATTACTATCGTGTCATTATCTATATTATCCAAAATGTTTGTACTAATGTAACAATCGTTTTCCTCTTTAATGTGCATTTTAAGGTTAGCGTAGTCTAGTATGCATTGAAAGTTTGAAATAAAGTCTCCCCCAATGATTCCGTCGGTTGGAATAGGAAAGCTAGGTTCCACTAACTGAAAGATATGCTCAAATCGAGATCCTTTTACTTCTAGCGTTGTTTCAACTTCTCCCATTGTTTGTAATTCTCCTTTAGTTACTCCTTTTATTTTCGCTTTTGTGTTTGGTTTCACATGTTCCTTCATAAAATCTTGTGAACATTTCAGTATTGAATTATCAGCTCCTGTGTCTATGATAAAGGTATTTGTGTTTTCTAGGATTCCTAAATATTATATTCCACTTCTGACTGTGTACTTTCCTTGTTTCGTTCATTCAAAACCCCAACTGCTGGTTTTCTGGTTCCTCTTGGCTGTCTTCTAACTCAAGTAGCCTTACGTTTCTGTTACGTCCTCCTCTCTGGTTCCCTCTGTACGTTTGGTTGTTGAATTGTCTATATCCTCTGTTGGAATAATTCCGTTGGTTTCCTGTTTCTTCTCCTTCGTTCCGTTGTCCGAAGTTATTTCTTCTTCCTCTGTCGTATTTGTTATGGTATCCTCTTCGGTATTGCTGTTGTCCTCTCCTATTTTTCATAATTCGTCCTATAATTGAACACTCTTCCCTGTGTGTTCTCCTCTGTCGTATCAATCGATAAAAATTTAGATACTACTTCCTGCGGTGTTGTGAAATTACCTGCCTCCAGTATTAACTTAGCTCTATCCGTATTAACATTTCGTTTCATTGTTGCTACGACTGTTTCCGTTGTGTATTTTTTCGCTAGCTCTAATGGCATTCCTTCCGCTATGTATGCTACCTTCAACTGTTCCGCTAATTCCTCTACTTCGGATGCGTACACTGCTGCATCTTTGTTTCCTTGCCTTTTCTTTGCTAACTTGTCTATTATCGTTTTCGGATTGTCGCCTCTTAATTCCTTCTTCAGTGCCGCTGCTATAAGTGGGATCGTATCCTCTGTGGTTATCAGGTTTCTAGCCTTATTAGTCAATCTTGTTTTTATTAATGTTATCGCTGTTTCTTCATGTCCTTCTGCTATTTTTCCAAGTAACTCTAATGCGTCCAAAAATGGTTGTAATTTCCCTGCGCTTCCATCAAACTCGTTGGGCAATACCTTGCTTGCAATATTCAAAAATTCATTGATTGTCAGAGCCATGTTTAATATTTTTATCTCTTGTTTTATGTCGCTTTTTCGCTCTCTTATTTCCTCGTCAATTTTTTCCTCTATCTCCTCGTCACTTTTTTCCTCTTCTACTTCTTCGTCGCTTTGTTCTTCCTCTATTTCCTTGTCGATTGGTTGGTGTATTGAACTTGGAACTACTGTTCTTAAGTTTACAGCTTGAAATGAGCGTATAACTTTGTCTCTTATTTTTCCGAAATATTTGTTGCACGCTTCTCTTTGTTTGTCCGATAGCGCTTCCCAATTTGTCTTCGTTAAATGTGTGAATTTGTTATATAATTTAATTAGCTGTGTCGTTACTTCTTCTTGTATATCCTTAGATTTAGGTACTTTCTTCTTCAAGACCCTTCTACTTTGTCTTGTTACTTCTTGCGTAATCTCCTCAACTATTTTGATGAAGTCTTCCCAAGTAACTTTGTTGCTACTCATTTATTCATAATTTTACTTATTCCTGTACCCGTAACGAACGCATAAATTTGACAGTCTTACGAGGTATAGTAAATATATATGTATATAAAATAATATGTCAAAAATAGTAAAGATATAGTAAATTGCCATAAAAATCATTATATCAATCAATATAAATCACCATTAAAAAGCAGTAGACCAATAAAAATGTAATAAAAATCAGTAGGTCAAATAATAAATGGATAAAAGTCAATAAAGATAAAATATATGTTGGTAAATATATAAAAATCATATAAAAATTGTATCATTGCGTCCTATAATAACTAATATCAGGGTTAAAAAAAATTCCTTATAATACCAATAAGGTAATTAAAATAAACTAGGTAGATAAAAATAGGTAAAACTTAGATTATGTATCTTAAATTACGATTATATTACGTTATTATATGGTTATATTATACGAATTATATTATATGATTATATTATATATTATATTATACGAATCAGGACTAATATCGTGGAAATACCATAAGAATAGCTAATATGGACTCACCACTTTAAACGTCTTTGTTCGTATCACCAAAAAGTCCTCGCTGCACGTTCCATAGCATTGTCCATTGTCCACACGAAGTTCCATCTCCATACCATTCCATTCAGCTCCATGTCAGGCCTGATGTCTCCATCCTTTTCTGCATACCACACTGTTCTAGGGTGGTCGAGGTGCAAGATCCTCAGCCATAGACGTTTTTCTTTCCATTTCTCGTTCCAGTTTACCAGTCCTGTGTTCGTCCCTGGTCTTGGATCGCCATATGGTGGCTCCTGGCTTCTGAGCCACCTTAGATAATTAGGGGTTGGTTACCCCCGACCATAAGGGTTGATGTAGTAAATAACTCTCACAGTTAATACATTTATTTATACGTGGAGTATTTAACGGTAAGTCGCTGGTGGTATATTATTTGCATAATGTGATGTTACTCGCTGGAATCTCAACTACTAATTGATTTATCTGTTCCCCGTGAAAGTATGATTAAAGGTCGATTGTTTTGTTTTATGTTTTGGTAAGCAAAAGTGAGGGTGATTCAAAACTGCTGACTGCTAACAAACATACATTGATTATTATTGCAACTTGACCTTGTATCAAATACTAGCATGTATCGATGTGGTAATCTAGGTTAATCGTATTTATTAAAAACAAACATATTTGTTTTTACCACGGGCATTTAATTATTAAAGAGTTTGCCTTAAGAAGATGTTTACTGAGATGCTGTGTATCCCAACACATCACTGTATAAATAAAAATAAGCACAACGGCAATGGTTTATTGGTGCCATATTTTTTTATTTATTGTCAAAGTTTTTAAAAATGATTGATATTGCTAATTTACTTTATATCTAATACAGGGTGAGTTACAACTCAAGTACATTATTTTCTCAGTAAAATTTAAATGGGATACCCTGTATTTTATATCGCTATTGAAAAGTACCATTACCGTATTGTATACAACATTCCGATGTCTAAATTTATTAGTTTTCAAGATATTTTTATTTTTCAAGGGACTAGTAGCGTGGCTACCCAGATCACCAGAATTTAATAAACTGGACTGATTTTTTGGGGTTACTTTTAGAATAGAATGAAGGTTATAAAATGCCTCCAACAAAAAGAGATGAGATGAAAAATGGAATAAACAGTCTATTTCGAAGTGTTAATTTACAAATGCTCCGTAGTGTAAGTAACTCATTCAATGACCGTTTTTAGACATGCATAAAATGTGTGATGCGGTCATTTTGATCAAATTACATAAATATTTAAAATATTTAAATTTTTTCAAAAATGTGTTCTGTGTTTATGTCTTTTTTGTAAAATTTTTTACTCAAATTATTTTTCGTTCTTTATTTGTTACATTGGTACATTTACATACAAAAGTAGTTTTTATCTGTTTTCACAGAATGTTTGTTTCGTGTTTGTTTTTTTTTTGCAAAATTTATAATTAATAAATTATTTTTCTTTCTTGTTTCTTACACTTACACACAAAAGTAGTTTTTAATTGTTTCAAAAATTGTGTAAGTATGTTGTGGTTGTGTTCTTTTTGTAAAATTTATTACTAATAAATAATTTTTCTTTCTTTATTTGCTACATTGTTACATTTATTACCAGATTGATAATCAGTACTGAATCGTAAATTGTCAGTTTTAGACAATTCAGTCATGGCTTACTCAAAATTTGGAAAGTTTTAGATCCGTAATTAATAATTTGCTCTGAAAAATGAAAATATCTCGAAAACTAATAAATTTAGACATAGGGAATGTTCTATAAAAATTAAAGTACTCTAATGATACTTTTCTATAGTGATATAAAATACAGGGTGTTCCATTAAAAATTACTGAGAAAATAATGTAGGTACTTGCGTTTTGACTCACCCTGTATTCAATATAAAGAAAATTAGCAATATCAATAATTTATGATATTGATATACGAACAAACTCCTAAAGTACGGAAAACAAGATCTAACTAAACAACTATTAAAACTAATACAAAACATAATAGAACAAAACAGAAGAATGGAGATCAAGCATCCACAAGAATGGAGATCAAGCATTCTAATACCTCCCTTCAAAAAAGGAGACAAATCGAACCTGGAGAATTATAGAGGAATTAACTTATTAAACGCAACATTAAAATTAACAACCAAAGTGATCACAAACAAATTGACTGAAATTATACCATTAGCAGAAGAACAACAAGGTTTTAGGTCGGGAAGTCATGCACTGACGCTGTATTTATAATGAGGTAAGTTCAAGAGAAATCGTTGGAATACAACAAACCGGTATATTTATGTTTCGTGGGCCTTAAGAAAGCATTTGACATGGTCAAATTAAAGGACGTTATCCATTTGTTATACTCGAGAGAGGTACCTCTAGTCTAGGAATCATTAAAACGATCGAAAACATCTACCAGAACCACACAATAAAAGTAAAAGTGGAAGATGAACTAACTGACCTAATTGACCTAACTGATTTATTGTTCAACCTGATCATGGACGAAATACCAAAAAAAAAGTAAGAACTAAAAAAGGATACCAAATGGGAGACAAACAACTCAAAATAATCTTCTATGCATAAGAGGCAATACTAATCTCTCAAAATGAAGATGATTTACAACGTATTTTGCACCAATTTAACATAACCGCCAGAAAATTTAACATGTTAATTTCACCAAAAAAGACAAAATGCATGGTTATGCATTTTAACATGGTTAACAGCAGATCCAATAAGATTTAAATTGGAGCTGGAAGGTCAGATAATAGAACAAGTGATGGAGTTTAAATACCTAGACATCACACTATCTAGCTATGGAAGGCTCGAAAGAAAAGTGGAATATCAAGTTGATAGAGCAAACAGAGCCACAGGTTGCCTGAATGACACAATATGGAGAAATAAAAATATCGGAAAAGATATGAAAGGCAGAATTTACAGAACAGTCATCAGAACAATAATGACATACGCGGCAGAAACACGACCCGACACAGAGAGGACAAAAAGTTTGCTCGAAAGAGCGAAGATGAAAACCCTTCGAAAAATCGATAGTAAGACTCTATGGGACAGAGCTAGAAGAGCAGATATACGACAGAAGACAGGGTAAGAAACAGAAGAATAGAATGGAATGATTACATAAGCCGAATGACAACAGAGTAGTCAGGACAGCGAGAGACGGTTTCCCAATATAGTCCATGTGGTGAGACCGCTCCCGTCTGGAAAAATTTCTGATTCGGTTTCTTTGTGGATTCCTATTCAAAAATGTCCCCTTTAAACAAATCTGAAGGGTGCCGGGCGGAATTTTTGGGCAGAAATTGTTTAAACAATTTTTTTAAACAAATACAAAAGATCACGTTGTTTTGCTCCGGAACATATATTTCTAAGTTTTGTCGATCATTCTGAACAAGAAAGATATCTTGTAAATTTTCTCAAAAATTGATAGTTTTCGAGTTATAGGCGATTTAAAATCTGAATAATGCGAAAATACGCATTTTCGAGGCTTAAAAACTCATATTGAAATTAGTATTTTTGCGGTTGCCAGATACTTAAATTGAAGAATAAATATTCAGCTTCCAGATTCTGAAGAGTGATCGCGTCTAACTTTAATTTATACCGTTGTTTTTTAATTGTTAAATATGCGTGTTTATCCGATTCTTTTGCCGGTGAAGCGCTCCATTTCAAAAATCTTCTATTTTCCTCCGAAAAATATTTTTTCTAGATTCTTTGGGATATTCTAAATAAAATAAGTTTCTTAACATTTTTCTCAAAAGTTAATAGTTTTAAAGTTATAAGCGATTTAAAATCCGAAAATGCGTTTTTTGTCATTTTTCGGATTTTAAATCGCTTATAACTTAAAAACCATTAAATTTTAAGAAAACTTATTTTATTTAGAATGTCCCAAAGAATCTAGGAAAAATATTTGTCGGAGGAAAATAGGAGATTTTTGAAATGGAGCGCGCCGCACCGGCAAAAAAATCGGATAAACACGCATATTTAACAATTAAAAAACAACGGTATAAATTAAAGTTAGACGCGATCACTCTTCAGAATCTTGAAGCTGAATGTTGAGTCTTCAATCTAAGTATCTGGCAACCTCAAAAATACTAATTTAAATATTTTTTAGCCGAGTTTTTTAGCCGACTTTCGAGTTTTTAAGCCTCGAAAATGCGTATTTTCGCATTTTTCAGATTTTAAATCGCCTATAACTCGAACACTATTAATTTCTGAGAAAAATTACAAGATATCTTTTTTGTTTAGATTGGCCCAAAAAAGCTAAAAATATATATTCCAGAGCAAAATAACATGATATTTTGTATTTGTTAAAAAAAATTATTTAAACAATTTCTGCCCAAAAATTCCGCCCGGCACCCTTCAGATTTGTTTAAAGTGGACATTTTTGAATAGGAATCCACAAAGAAACCGAATCAGAAATTTTTTTCAGACGGGAGCGGTCTCACCACATGGACTAATAGATCAGTGGAAGACGATTAGTGGTAAGACCACGAAAACGATGGGACGACAACTTACTAGAGGCACATTGAAAAAACAGACAGTCATGTCTATACAAAAAGAAGAAGAATAATTTATGAAAATTTTGATAATAAATAAAAAAATATGGCATCAATAATCCATTGCTTTTGTGCTTATTTTTATTTATACAATGAGTTAACCTATTACAATTTGTCATATAAAAGTGGTTATAACTTTGTAAAATACCCTGTATAACATAACAATCCTTTATAATGGCGAAGTTAAGAAGATTTTTAATATAAAATAAAATACAGGGTGCTCCATTTAAAAAAACATAAGTTTGGTCTGCCACTATGTTATCGAACATCCTGTAACATTCTAATTAATTTTGAAATGAAGAATCTCACAGTTGGCTACAATTTTTGTTATTAACTTTTATTGCTATCTATTATTATAACGGATCTACGGAGCTTAACCCCACTAATCAATCACCCTGTACATATAATTCTTATAGTTGATAGAGGCCATTCCACGAACATACGCCTGTTTTGGATTACTTCGACAACGAATATTTTACTGTGCAACATAAGAAGTACGAAAATAAATGGCGCTAATAATTATTCCAATAAACAACAATGTAATTTGCAATTTACTTTCGTTCTTCTTATTTTGCACAGTAAAATATTCGTTGTCGAAGTAATCCAAAACAGACGTATGTTCGTGGAATAGGGTATAAAAGTAATATATTATTGTTGATTGATGCAACCCAAGTCCAATGATAAATCGCTGTACCGTTTAGACACGACGATAAAAACAACTCGATCGATAATAAGTTGATTCAACCCGATACCAACTTCAACCCAACTCCAACTTGGATAAGTCGCTGCGATGCACCGTTTACACACAATGATAAGTTGCAACAACTCGATTGATATTGATAAGTTCAATAAGTTGTTTGATTTATCGCTGTGTCTAAACGCCGCTTTAGTCAATAAGATATCTGTCATTTGTAAATTATTTTTCATTTTTTTTCTGATGCCACGCAGTATTTATAGCGTTTCAGAAAAAAGGTCTTACTGATTTGGTCAAATTTAATAACGTTTGAAAGGAAGAGCTTATAATAAAGGTCATAAAATCAAAAATATGTTAAAAAATTAATATCATAGAATTATATAGAACACATTGTATCAAATCAAAATTAATTTAATTTTAAGGTTAAAAGATAGATGATATATTATTTTTGTAAATGCATTCGTCACGTTAGCATAATCTCTACTATCTGTGTCTTCTCTAATGACACCAATTTCATGGTAGATGACTAGAAATCCTATATAATTAATAAATAAATGAGTAATTGTAAATAACATATTATAACTTTAATAGGATATGATACACCAAATGTTAAATTATGGCCATTAAGATGCTAGTATGAGAGTTACGATACGAGCCGTTGAGCGAGTTCTATAAGTACATAATACGAGCATCATAAGAGCAATTATACACGAGGAATATACATTATTTTTTCCACGATCATTGACAATGATGATTAATCGTTTATTTGCCCAATTAACAGTATGGAACCAATACAGATTTGTAAAATAAAATTAATTATTTGTTGTACTTAATTATATTAAAAGAATATGTATGGTATATTTCACGAATTTGGAAATATTTTGGACTAGAGATGAAAGCTTTTATTTAAGCGGTCTGCTGTGCTGAGAAAGTTAATACCAAATTCTCCCAATACATATTTGAAACACTGCCGAAAAATACGGTTTAAACTAATAATGTATTTTATATTCATTTTTAGGCATATTGATTGTGTTCAAAATAAGAGAGCTAAAAGGAACTACAACGTTAACGGGGTTTTATTGTTTTATATGCAGTTGACGTTGTTTGACGATCTTTTCGTCGGTCGTCTCAATGATCTTCCATTTGGCGATTTGTCTCTTGCTATTCATACCACTCTATTTTCTGTCATTCTTTCTAAGTGTTTATTTCTTCTATACCTACCACATCCCGCTCGTATTTCCTCATTTCTTACTATGTCTTTTAGAGTTTGGTTTGTTATTTTTCGTAAGACTTTCATTTCTGCTGTTTCCAGCAGTCTTTGTGTTTTCGCTGTATCTGCTCTTGTTTCCGCTGTGTACGTCATTATCGGTCTTATGGTTGATTTATATATCCTGGTTTTAGTTTCCGTTGTGAGGTATTTGTTTCTCCAGATTGTACTGTTGAGATATCTTGCTGTTCTGTTCGCCATATTCACTTGATTTTGTACTTCTTCTTCCACTTTTCCGTAGCTTGACAGTTTTATTCCCAAGTATTCCGGTTTCCATCACTTGTTCTATTATTTTGTTATTTACGACCAGTTTACATCGTCTCGGTTCCGCTGATAACACTATCGATTTAGTTTTCTCTGTTGCGATCACCATGTCGTATATGAGCGCCGTGTTTTCGAATTCTGTAATTATTTTTGTAGCTAATCCCCATTTTCGTCTGTTACTATGGCGTCGTCGGCGTAGCATATTATATTTCTTCCATTCTATATCCTCTTCTTTTTTAACTTTCTTTTTTATTTCATCCACTATCAGATTAAATATTAATGGACTCAGCGAACAACTAACAGAATCAAAGATCTAAAACAAATATATTGGGAAAAATTATCAAATGACATGGAACATGATTTACGGGGAGGTCAAAGGAAGGTATGGAACATGTTAAGGAACAGGAAGAAGTCGGTTACCCTAGAATTACAAATTAACGCAATAAAACCAGAAGAATGGGTAACTCATTTCGAGAATCTATACAAAGACGATAACGATAATAATGAAGTACAAAGAAATGACCTACAAAACATTCACCAATCAAAAGATCAAAAAATAGAAAATCACCAGGTCCGGAAAATATACCAAATGAATTAATTAAATACGTGGGTACAAAAATAATAGAAGAGATAACAACATTATTCCAAAAACTTGTAAACAACATAACAGTACAAGAGGAATGGAGAGTATAAAACAATACCCATCTACAAGAAAGGCCTAAAGACAGATCCTACGAACTACCGAGGAACTAAACTACTCAATTCTACATCAAAACTATTGACAAAAATTCTATCTCAAAAAATATACAAGAAAGTCGGTACAGATCTACAATAGATGCTATTTTCATCATACGACAATTAGTTGAGAAATGAATAGAACTCGACAAGCCCATGTTCACATGCTTTGTAGATCTGAAACAGGCATTCGACAGAGTACGATTGAAGGACGTGCTCACTATCCCTGAAAAGAAAAATATAGGTCAGAGGTATAGAAACATAATCAAAGAGCTCATTAGATCCAACAAAACACGAATTAAAACCACACACGGGCTCACGGAAGAAATCAAAATCAGTGTCGGCATTAGACAAGGGGACAGCCTCAGTCCATACCTATTTAATTTGGGTAATAATGGGTAACCGAACCATGAGAATACTTTGCTCGCAGATGATGCAATCTTAATAGCCGAAAACGAAGATGACTTACAACGCCTACTACAAAAATTTAAAATAACCGTCGAAAAGTATAACCTGACACTATCCACAGAGAAAACCCAATCGATGGTAATGTCCAGGGACCCAATTAGATGTAAATTAGTAGTGGACGACCATGTAATCGAACAGGTAATGGATTGTAGATACTTGGGTGTGGAAATATCTAGCGACAGGCATCTGTGGCAAGAATCAAAACAGCAGGCAATAAAAGCAGCGAGAATATCTGGTTTCCTGAGGGATATAATTTGGCGGAATAAATATATGAGCACCGAAAGCAAAGTCCGCATTTATAAGACATGTGTAGACCCGTATTAGCATACGCAGCTGAGACAAGGGCCAAGAAAACAAAGACCAAACAAATAATGAGAACAACAGAGATGAAAACCCTAAGATCCATAAGAGATATCACACTAAGAGAGAGAATACGAAACGAACACACATTAAGAGAGCTAGGCGTTCAGGACGTGGTGAGATGGACAAGGGTACGACGACTTATGTGGAGAGACCACGTAGATCGGATGGACCCTGAACGTATGGCGCATTGGGCGAAGACACCACAGAAGCCCAACACCAAGCGACCCATAGGAAGACCCAAAAAACGATGGTACGAGAGCTGGAGCTCCGTATCGCAGCAGAGACTGTAACAGAAGAAACAGGACATATTCCTATTACAAGAAGAAGGAGAAGAACGACTCAGCGAATCTCCTTGTCTACTGCTAGTTTCATACAAAAATATTATAAAAGGATTTTTTTAATTCAATTTATAAAATAGTTTTGCTATTTTCATTACTACAGCAATTTACTCTCATACTTCTTATGCTGTACAGTAGAGTGGACCATTGACTGGATTGACTGTTGATTGTCTAGCGATAATCCAAATCAGTCGCAAATTCCTGAAATATACTTGAGTTATAGTTGACATATGGAAGTAGAAACAATAAATGAAGGGTCAGAGGGAAAAACGATTAATGTCAATTTTTTGGTCATTTTGTGATTCTTGAGGAATCTGTTAGCTTAGAAAGAGTACTATCAATCTGTGAATGGCGAAGGGAAAATAACGATAAGAATCGCATTAAAACACGTTGGAAGATTCGATGCAAGGGTCAAAAACGATGAATATCTAACTTTGTTTTTCATTTTACCGAAAATGCTTGCAGACAGACATTCATCGTTCTTCCCCCTGGCCTTTTAAATATATTAGCAGTATTAGCACACAATACACACTTATTACTAAGCACTGTTACAGAGTGTAACAGATATTTTTAAGCTACACAAAAAATTCGTTACACTTGTTTGAGATTGCTGTTCGTTAGAAATATTTGTTGCTCGTTAAATGTTTAAAAAAAGGCCGTTATGGCGAGCCGAGAAAAGTGCTTTAGAATGTGATAAATAAAATGAGCAGATTATATTAATTTTTATAGAGGAATGCACTTAGACGAGTCCAGGAGAGACTTATTTTAAACAATACGAATACACCTAATCTACAAGAATATCAGAATTTTTTCTTTAACCTAATTTTCCTAAAGTTTTCACAAGGAGAAAGGATCCCGCACAAACCTTATGGAAAATAGGTCCCAGTGGATTTCGTTCATACTTTGGGAAAATACTCTTTGAAGCATCCTGATAAAAAGTTCTCATGGGCACAACTCAATCGTATGAAGGGTTTTCAAGATATAGAGGCCCAAACTCGGAAAATTATAAGATTTACCGGGTATTCCAATTCCATGAGTTACTGGTTATTTGGCAACATGTAGAAGTTTGGATCAAGGAAAAGTACTATTAGTCTAGGATTTTTTCCTGGCTATCCAATGGCGACCTTTACTTTGACCTTGACCTTCAACGGACGTCATCTTCTAGAGTTTCGAGGGTTTTAGGCGTTCAATTGATTTAAACAGATTACTCATGGGTTTTTGGGATGGCAAAACACGAATATGCCATCAGAATTTACCTCCGGATGACGTGGTGGCCAGGGTCACTGTAAGGGACGTCACCTTCTAGAGTTTCGATGATTTTCGGCGTTTAATTGATGCAAATGAATTACTGGAGGGTTTTTTGAGGTCGCTAAACACGAATATGCCACCAGAACCGACTCCCGGAACACCTGGTTTCCAAGGCCAATGAAAGGGGCTCCTAGAGTTTCGAGGGCCTTTGGTACTACATACATTGATGCAAATGGATTACTCATAGGTTTTTGGAGTTGCTGAACACGAATACGTCATCAAAACAGACATCGGGGTACCTGGTGCCTAAGGCACGTCATCTTCTGGGGTTTCGAGAGTTTTAGGTACTAAATTGATGCAGAAAGTAAAAAAAAAATTATATAAACTCCAGAAGATGACGTGCCATAGTGCATGTTCGGTAGTATGCATGTATGCATGTTCGGCAACCCCAAAAACCTAAGAGTAATCCATTTGATTCCTCCGAAACTCCAGAAGATAACCTGTCTTAGGCACCAGGTGCTCCTGTGTCTGTGCTGATTACGTATTCGTGTTCAGCAACCCCTAAAACCTATAACTAATCCGTTTGCATTAATGTAGTACCAAAGACCCTCGAAACTCCATGAGCCCCTTTCATTGACCTTGGAAATCAGGTGCTCCGGGAGTCGGTTCTGGTGGCATATTCGTGTATAGCGACCTCAAAAAACCCTCCAGTAACTCATTTGCCTCAATTAAATGCCGAAAACCATCGAAACTCTAGAAGATGACGTCCCTTGCAGAGGCCCTGGCCACCACGTCATCCGGAGGGCAATTCTGATAGCATATTCGTGTTTAGCGATCCCAAAAACCCATGAGTAATCTGTTTATATTAATTGAATGCCTAAAGCCATCGAAACTCTAGAAGATGACGTCCGTTGAAGGTCAAGGTCAAAGTAAAGGTCGCCATTGGATAGCCAGGAACAAATCCTAGACTACTAGTACTTTTCCTTGATCCAAACTTCTACTTGTTGCCAAATAACCAGTAACTCACGGAATTGGAATACCCCGTAAATATTATAATTTTCCGAGTTTGGGCCTCTATATCTTGAAAATCCTTCATACGATTGAGTTGTGCCCATGAGAACTTTTTATCAGGATGCTTCAAAGAGTATTTTCCCAAAGTATGAACGAAATCCACTGGGACCTATTTTCCATAAGGTTTGTGCGGGGTCCTTTCCTGTAGGGAAACGAGAAACGACCGTGCGCGAGTCGCGGAGAAATATTGCAACTATCTTAAATAATTCATATTGTCAATTGAAATTGTCAAATTGACGTATATTTCATACCTTCTGTCATTGACTCAGAAAAATTATATATTGCTCCACAATATTGATATGATATGCAATTATTATATAAAGGTAAATTTAATTAATTGTATTTTGCTTGCAATACTGCATTTTAATAACGGATTTTATTTACTACATACAATTGTTTACGTTTGCTAAACATAACCTGCATCTTATTTTTTTCTTCTTATTATTTTTTTGGACTATGGTCTTGACAATTATCCAGCAACCAGGACTAATATAATTGGCCAATATAATTAAAAGTGCGAATAAAAGTACAGAGCGTAGAAATAGAGGTCGCTTTGCCGAACTTGCACGGTCCCAATAGGTATACCATTAATTACAAATAAATTTAATGAAAAATTTTTCTTGGTAAATAGTATATTTATTTAAAAACCCTTAAAGTGGCCCCAAATATCACAACAAAATGTTTTCCCTCTCTAAAAAGAGCATCATCAGTGTTACAAGCCTAACATGCTGAACCACCCAAAAGTAAAAAGGTCAAAACCCTTTAAAAGTTGACTAAATGTCTTACATAATTAAATACATTATGAAATCCAAAGGATGGATATAATTCCTATGGATAAGGTCTTAGGGCAACATATGACTCGCAGACCTGGTATGTGGGTTGCTAGGTAATAATTAGGTTATCACATTGAGAGAGGTGAAAGGGGTATTAGCCATTGAATTTTTCGGTGGTTCAGCATGTTAGGCTTGTAACACTGATGATGCTCTTTTTAGAGAGCGAAAACGTTTTGTTGTGATATTTGTGGCCCCTTTTAAGGGTTATTAAATATAATTTTTACCTAGAAAAATTTCTCATTAAATTTACTTTTCCTAAAATTGTTTATAGCCTAGATGTCACCTGATCCATCCTAGCTGCTTTTGATATGAAATTCCCAGTTATTTGTTGTGGCTATAATGCACAACACTCACGAAGACTTTTCCGATTATAGCGCCATCTATCCATAATTCGAAAAAATGTCTCGAATAAAAGTTGCTTATTTTTACGTAAAGAATCCAAATCTGGAATAAAAATTTGGGGCTCCTATTTAATATTTTAAAGTAACCCCCACCCCAACTCCGTGGGGGGTCGTGTTTGGAATCACTCGATAGATTTTTCAAAAATATTTAATCAGTGTATTTTGCAGTTTTTCGGTCTGATGTTTATTTCGCGAAATATCGCGGGGTTCGTATTTAAAATTTAAAATTTACACCCCACCCGTCTTCGTCGGGGTAGTGTTTGGTATCATTCGAAAAATATTGAAACCATATTTTTTAGTTTTTCGATCTGACGGTTATTTCTCGAAATATTCGTTTTTTTTTGTGAAATTTATTGACTCGCTCATTTATTGTCAGATTTTTAAATATACACTCTTTCGCATGTACTTAACTTACCTTGTCTTAATCTGACAATTTCGAGTTTTTATAATGATAGATTTTTTTTTCGGACCCCCTTAACCGACTCTCCTGTGTTAAAAGCCAATATGTGGTAGAGGTACATCTGCACAATCTGCAGGGTACCAGGTTTCTCCCCATATGATCTGACGCGTTCGAGTAACTGCAAAATCCCCGCCTGGACTCCCCTACCATTATTTAGACACGCCATATTTGAGTGACACGCCAAAACCTAAATGGTAAAGTTTGAGCTTATATTGTTTCTAAACCAAATTATCAATATACTAAGACTTTCAGGAATGTATTTCCTAGGCTTAGTATAAGTGTTTTGATTTGGAGAATCATATACAGATTTATATGATACAGTTATTATTATTCGACAAATATTCGAAAAATCTATCAATATACTTGATATGATATCTATCGGTAGGCTTACGATTTATTTGACAGAATTCAGATGGATCATGTTATGGAATTTTGATCTCTTCCATTTTTTACGTCTACACGCTCTACATAAACTGAATAATTTTTTAAGATTTTTTAAACCTTATTAATCTGAAGAAAAACTATTCATTAATTGGATATTAGATGCAAATTTGAATGCAAATTTTAATATAATCTGCATTTAACCTATCTTGGTTGCTGTTTAATACAATCATTATGGATTTTCTTACTCGTCTCTGTATGATACAAATGTTAAATGCTACAATAAGTATAATATATTGTTATTAAAAAATAATTCTTAAATAAATCGATACAAAAGACATATTTTTTATTTTCTTTTTATAGCTTCTGAAAAAATAGAAAATAGGTTATGAAAAAGTACCTCAAATATTGAAATCAGAAATTGAGGCTGCAATAAAAAAGCTAAAATTCAGAAAATCAGAAGGGCAATATCGAATAACAGCTGAGAAACTAGAAATGGGAGAACAAGGGACTGAAGTAATGCTTACAATTTGCAATGAAATCTGGAATACCGGAAAGTGACCAAATTACTCAGGTAAACTCAAGTTTATTCGTATACAGGGTGAGGCAGATAAAGGGCCTATTAGAAATATCTCGAGAACTAAAGGTAAGAGAATCATAAAAATTGGAATACAGCGGTTTTGAGGTATGAACTATTTAATGAAAATATTTTGGTTTCTTTGCTACTTCCGGTTATACCGGAAGTTGATTGTAACTTCGTTTTTTTAAATGGGACACCCTGTATATTTTTACATTCTTGGATTATGTTCGACGTCTTCTTTCTTAAAATATGAGGTTTTGTAATATTATACAGGGTAGTTTAAAAGATAATTACGGTTTTTTATAAATTTTGTAGCAAACTTCACACCCTGTAGAATTGTACTGATTTGATATCAAAAACTCCATTTATGTTCAAGTGATTTCTAATATAGTCTATTATTATCAAAAATTAATAATATAGCGAAATGTTCAATCTTAGTATACAGGGTTGGTCGAGATCCGGAATGAGTATTTTCTGAGTTTTCTTAAATGGAACACGCTGTATGTTTGTATTGTAGTGAAATGATATTTTATAGAACTTTCTTATTTCTTAAGTATTCCCTATACCTAACTGCTTTAATTTGTAAGTTATTCGTAGTTCTTTAAGGCAAACATTAATTGCAACAAAAATTACGTGAACTTTTATTAGGTGTGACGTGAAAATATTCAATCATAAATAACTTTTAGAAAATAAACACATATTCACCTCGACTCACCCTTAATTTATTAATACTGCTTGATATATCAAAATACCTATGTAGTTAAGATTGTTGGTGTGTTTAATTTTAATAAAAATATACAATATTCTATCTAGTTGGCTATGACTTTGACACTAAAAATATGCTTAAACATTATTGATTTGCTTAAACATTCTACTCTTTTTGAAGTTCCAGTTGCTTTGCTACCATTACTAATATGAATTTTTCTAATGAGGAACTGATTCATATGTTTTTGTCTTCTAGGAGAGTATAACAAATAAAAATGTGCTACTAGCAATTAGAATTTATCATCAGCAATCCCATGATAGATGACAACCAAAATAAAAAAACTTTTCAAAATTTACTAAAGCGGTTTCAACGAACTGGACATTTAGATTACGAGAAATCTGATCGAACAAAAACTATTGTAAATGATTAAAATGAATTAAATGTTAGTGTCACTGAGAATCTGCATATTAGTATGAACGTTCTTGTAATCTAAGTGTCTAGTACGTCGAGACTATTCTAGTAAACTTTAAAAAGTTTCTCTTCTTGGCTGTCGTCTATCAGGGAGTTGCAGATGATAATTTCTTATTGCTTTTAGTACATAAGTACATTTTTGTTATACTCTCCGAGAACAAAAACTTTACCAGTCAGTTCCCCATTACAAAAATTTATATTAGTCCTGGTAACAAAGCAACTGAAGCAAAATAATATGTCTAATGTTTAATCAAGTTTAGTGTCAAAGCCATAGCCAACTATAATATGGTTTGTTTTTATTGATATTTTATGCACCAACAATCTTAACAACGTAAGAATTTTGGTATCTCATCCAATATTAATAAATTAAGGATGATTATAGATTAACATATATATTTATTTTCAAAAAATTATTTACTGATGACTGAATATTTTCACGGCAAACCTAATAAAATTTCACGTAATTTTTGTTGCAATTAATGTTTGGCTTAAAGAACTACGAATAACTTATAAATTAAAGCAGTTAGATATAGGGAATGCTTAAGAAATAAAATAGTACTATACAATATCATTTCAATACAATACTAAAATACAGGGTATTCCATTTAAGAAAACTCAGATAATACTCATTCCGAGTTTTTACCAACCCTGTATACTAAAATTAAACATTTCGCTATATTATTAATTTTTAATAATAATAGACTATATTAAAAATCACTTGAACATAAATGGAGTTTTTGATATCAAATCAGTACAATTCTACAGGGTGTGAAGTTTGGTACAAAATTTATGAAAAACCGTAATTATCTTTTAAACTACCCTGTATAATGTTACAAAACCTCATATTTTAAGAAAGAAGACGTCGAGCAGAATCCAAAAATGTAAAAATATACAGGGTATTCTATTAAAAAAAACGAAATTACAGTCAACTTCCGGTATAACCGAAAGTAGCAAAGAGACCAAAATATTTTCATTAAATAGTTCATACCTCAAAACCCTTGCATTCCAATTTTCATGATTCTCTTACTTTTAGTTCTCGAAATATTTCTAATAGGCCCTTTATCTGCTTCACCCTATATATAGGTTCAACGACAGAGTGCAGTTACAGTAGCATTGATATCCCACGCGAGCAAAGTACTTCTGACTGCCATCATCATCATTCTCTTTGCCTTATCCCTATGCGGGGTCGGCTTCCCTAATTGCATTTCTCCACACAATTCTATCTTGGGTCATATCAATGTCAATCCCCTTTACCAACATGTCCTGCCTTATCGTCTCCCCCCAGGTCTTCTTAGGTCTTCCTCTCCTACTCCTTCCAGGAATCTGCACTTCAGCTATTCTTCGTATTGGGTGATTAACGTCTCGACGTTGAACATGACCAAACCATCTTAACCTATGCTCTCTCATTTTGGCATCAATTGGTGCCACACCTAGACTTCCCTTAATATACTCATTTCTAGTTTTATCCTTCTTTGTCACTCCACTCATCCATCTAAGCATTCTCATTTCCGCCACATGCATTCGTTGTTCCTCTTTCTTCTTCACTGCCCAACATTCAGTTCCGTACATCATAGCCGGTCTTATGGCTGTTTTATAGAATTTTCCCTTCAGCTTCATTGGAATTTTTCTGTCACACAACACACCACTCGCTTCTTTACACTTCATCCATCCAGCCCTAATTCTACTGCATGCATCTCCATCTATTTCTCCATTACTCTGTAATACCGATCCCAGGTACTTAAAACTATTGCTTTTTACAATCAGTTCCCCATCCAAAGATACCATTTTATTTGTAGTAATTCCATCTTTAAATGAACATTCCAAATATTCTGTTTTTGTCCTACTTAGTTTTAAACCTTTTCCTCCAGAGCTTGCCTCCACTGTTCCAGTTTTTGTTCTAAGTCTCTTTCACTATTTCCTACTAACACGACATCATCAGCATACATTAAGCACCATGGAATGTTACCCTGTAGTTTCGCTGTTATCTGGTCCAAAACTAATGAAAATAAATACGAACTAAGCACAGAGCCTTGGTGCAATCCTACTTTCACATGAAATTTATTAGTCTCTCCTACACCTGTCCTAACACTAGTCGTTACTCCCTCATACATATCCCTCACAATCTTTACATATTCACCAGGGACTCCTTTCTTATTGAGTGCCCAGCACAGAATCTCTCGTGGAACTCTATCATATGCTTTCTCAAGATCAATGAATACCATATGAGCATTTGTTTCTTTACTCTTGTATTTTTTCATTAACTGCCTTATAATGTAAATTGCATCTGTTGTTGATCTGCCCTGCATAAAGCCAAATTGATTCTTGGATATTTCGGTCTCTTCACGTATCCGTCTATCAATTACTCTTTCTCATATTTTCATGGTGTGGCTAAGCAGTTTTATAGCCCTGTAGTTTGTACATTGCTCTATATCTCCCTTGTTTTGGTAAACAGGTACCAGTATACTGCTTCTCCATTCGTCTGGCATTTGTCCAACTTCCATAATTCTATTAAATAGACCTGCTAGCCACCTTGTTCCTGTCTCTAGTAATGCTCTCCATACTTCCCCAGGAATATCATCTGGTCCTACCGCTTTTCCTTTCTTTATTTTTTGAAGCGCTTGAGTCACTTCCTTGTTATTTTGGTGACCATTGCTGCTACTGTCTCCGTTGACTCTACAGGCTGTCTGTCAAATTCTTCATTTAATAAGATGTCAAAGTACTTTCTCCATATTTTTTTGACATCCCTTCGGGGCCGTTTAAGTATTACGTAAAGCAAATCGGTGGGGGGGGGCACATTAATTAAACGCCCATTAGAGTGCGTTACGTGGGGGGGGGGGGGGGGTCACATAAATCGCGTTACGTAATATTTGAACGCTCCCTTTCGTGAACTAGTATTTTATTATTTTCATCTCGGATGCATCTAATCTGATTAAAATCTTTTGCTTTCTTTGCTCTCTGTTTGGCTATTTTATAATAATATATCTTCGTTTCGCCTTCCCTGGTATCAAGTTGACCGTATAGGTTTGAATACGCTTCTGCTTTGGCTTTTGCTACTGCTACTTTCGCTTCCTTTTTCGACACCATATAGTTTTGAAGATCTATGTCGGATCTGGTTTCTTGCCACTTTTTATATAATTTTCTCTTCTCTTTTATTTTTCCTTGTACTTCGTTTGACCATTAGTGCACTCATCACTGTATTATAAAATATTCTATTACGGTCCAAAACAAAACATTGTATCATTCTCTCAGATTTCTCCAAGTTTATTTATTACGTCACATACTTTGTAATTTTAGCTTATTAAATTAAATAACTTAATTATTTAAAAATTACTATTTGAACGCAGCTAAAATATTAATATTTGATTTTGCTACATAATAATGTTTTACGTCATGATTAACAAAAGTAAAGGAAAATTTTGTTACATATTGTGATTATATGGGATTAGCAACAGTTGATTGTAATGGCAGTTAAAGTATTATCTAAAAAAATTGACGTTTCTATTTCCACTCCGGAAATCGATTTCAAAACAGATTTAAAGAAACTATGTTGAAAGAGTATTGAATTTTGTTGAAAAAATATGAAAAGACCGAACAATAACGAAATACTAAGCCCTGGTTGGTCAATGCCCTTATTTTTCCCATTACTATATAAGCAGCTGAAACATGGACTCTAAAAAAAATCGACAGAAGTAATATCGAAGCCTTCGAAATGAGGTCTACAAAAGAATTCTACACGTGTCCTGTCAAGCTGTCAACTCTGAAAGAGCATAATATAAATATACAAGAATAAAAAACCGCTAAACGCCGTAAAAATGAGTGGCGCATACAATATTCCAGCTACAAAAGAGCTGATATGAATATTATGTGGATCGATAATGTATTTTCATTTTGTTGGAAAATAAAATTCTAGTTCTATTTTAAGAGATGTTTCCATCTAGATTTGAAGTAAAACGCGCCACAAAAGAATAACTTTGATACAGTTTGTCTTTTGAAGCCCTTTTGTGGCGCGTTTTACTTCAAATTTAGCAAATATTATGGAAATATATTTTAAAATAAAACTAGAATTTTATTTTCCAACAAAATGAAATAGTATATTACTTTATGAGGCGGAGAAGCATGACAGTCGCTTCTTTGCCGAATAAAGTATACTATTTTTTCTTCAAACGTAGCAATTTTCAACCATAAATAGTACAATTCATACGCTATTTTTACTCGAAATTAACTGTGACAACTATCAAAGTCGTCTAGATGTTAGAAATTAAAATAATTAAGTCGTCGGTGGGATAAACCCTCATGATTCGCCAACATCGGGAATGATTGCTGAAAGTTGTGCTCGACCATCAGTATCATCAACAATTACCAATGCGTATCAAGAGTCGGGAACATTTTTGCACGGTTTCAATTTTGAAAATGCCTCATTAACTAATTGTACTTTTAATATTACTATAAATAAAAATGATGTTTAATTGTTGTTAATGACATTTGTATTGTTGCTTTGTGACATGTTTCATATTGTTGCCATGACAACATTTTTCCCTCCGCCGTAAAGAAATGGGAAAAAAACTGCTGCCGGCGGAGACATCAAACTTTGACAGAATCAAGTTAGATAAGTAATGCCATCATTATTTGACGTTTGAAGAAAAATACATTTTCGCGCCAAGTAATATTCATATAAGCTCTTTTGTAGTTGGAATATGTATATAAAGTTATTTATAAATTAAATGTATGAAATTGAATCTAAGGTTTTTTGATTCCACGTTAAGCGTTATAAATGGTCGTCTTTCTAGCATTATCTCTCAAATGATCTAGTGCCCATCGAATGTACACTAGATTTTTTTTATTCGAAATAGATTGAAAAAAAAATATTGCGATGGCCGGTAAATGAACTCGGATTTTCCTATCAAATTTAGCGTCGTAACCACTACAACTACATAAACTATTTCGGAGCTAAGGGTCAAATGGATTATTAGACCAGGGCTCATCTGTAAAAATATTAGCACGTTTGGACGTTGAGAGGTGACTCAAATTTTTTTGAAGATATTGCTTGAAAATAAATCAAATAATAATATTTGAGATATCCTCCCTCTCAAAAAGGTCCGGAACATTGTTTAAATCAAAATGTCAAAAAACAAAGTATAAATTCGATTTTTTTCTTCGTTTTTTTATTATAACTTATAAACTATTCATTTTCGAGAAAAGTTGTAATGACATAAACGTTGCGTAATTAAATTTTCTACAATATAGAATTGGTTAAGAATTTAAAAAATATCACCCTTGTTGCAAAATAGCAATAATTGCGAAAAAAAAAACAAGTATTCGCATTTTACGTTTTTCAACCATTTATGCTACACTTAGGACCTTCATATTTCACCCAGAAAAACTTTATGATACACTAAAATAATACTGTAAATTTCATTAAGATCGGTTCAATAGATTTTGCAAAATAAATTTTGCAATCCAGCTTTCGCAAAAAATTCATTTTTTCAAAATGTTACAGGACTGAAAATAAAGCAGATAGCAAGTTGAAATTTTTTTTTGCTTATAGAAGTATACCGTACCTTTCATTTGCAATTTTGCAAAAATAAAATAGATTAACTACTACGGCGTCAGAAATTTTTTTAAATAAACATTCATTATTGGTGCTACGCGCAGGACAGCGGATAGTTTGCTCTTATTGGGCATTCCAATGACCTTTGATAATGATTGATACATTTTAATTTTTATTACATTTCGGTATAAATAAATAAATTTGTCTATTGCAAAATAAAAACACATACTCTATCCTTTGAAATAACACTTTTATTAGCAAAAACTTTATTGTTTATATATTTTAACTTAGAGAATAAAAGTTTATTATTTTTAAACATATGCAATTGTTTAAGAGAAAACAGTAGCGATCAACAGCTAGCGAAAACGCGTTCCAAGATTGCGGCTGTAATTTTGAATATTTTTTCGAGATATTTGGCACACGTATTCGTAATATAATAAAGAATGGCGGTACAGAGGCCAATTTGAAAAATATATTAATATGTGGAAATTACTCTGTAATTAAATCAAATATTAAAAAAACGAGCCTGTACCGCCATTAAGAAGAACAAAAAAATACACTTTCCTCAAATAAACTTTTTTATCCGATGCCTAGATTTTGTGTCATTTTGGAACTACTAATGAAATAAAAAATTTTAGTAGTTCCAAAATGACACAAAATCTAGGCATCGGATAAAAAAGTTTATTTGAAGAAAGTGTATTTTTTTGTTCTTCTTAATGGCGGTACAGGCTCGTTTTTTTAATATTTGATTTAATTACAGAGTAATTTCCACATATTAATATATTTTTCAAATTGGGCTCTGTACCGCCATTCTTTATTATATTACGAATACGTGTGCCAAATATCTCGAAAAAATATTCAAAATTACAGCCGCAATCTTGGAACGCGTTTTGGCTACCTGTTGATCGCTACTGTATCACCTTAAACAATATTTCACAAACAATAATAAAATTAGTTTGATTTTTGTGAAATTAAAATATTAAAATACAACAAAATATAGAGTAAGAAAATAATATATTAGATAAAGATTAGAAGAAATTTTGGTGGAAATCAACTTGTGTGAATAGAACACCGCTGTCCTGCGCGTAGCACCAAAAATTAATGTTTATTTAAAAAATTTCCTGACACCGTGGTAATTAATCGATTTTAATTTTGCAAATTGCAAATGAAAGGTACAGTACACTTCTATAAGCAAATAAAATTTCAACTTGCTATCTGCTTTATTTTCAGTCCTGTAACATTTTGAAAAAATTAATTTTTTTTGAGAAAGCTGAATTGCAAAATTTATTTTGCAAAATCTATTGAACCGATCTTAATAGAATTTACAGTATTGTTTTACTGTATCATAAAGTTTTTCTGGATGAAATATGAAGGTCCTAAGTATAGCATAAATGGTTGAAAAACGTAAAATGCGTATACTTGTTTTTGTATTGTTTTTTCGCAATTATTGCTAGTTTGCAACAAGGGTGACTATTTTTAAAATTTTTTACCAATTCTATATTGTAGGAAATTTACGCAACTTTTATGTCAGTAAAACTTTCCTCGTAAATGAATACTTTTACAGTTATAATCAAAAAACGAAAAAAATATCGAATTTTTCCTTAATTTTTTGACATTTTGATTATTTAAACAATGTTCCGGACCTTTTTGAGAGGGAGGATATCTCAAATATTATTATTGATTTATTTTCAAGCAATTTCTGCAAAAAAATTTGAGTCGCCTGTCAACGTCCATCTCAAAACAGATGCGCCCTGGACTATATACTTTGGAGCTTTGATTACTTCGAAGCGGCTTAACCGATTTTAATCACTAAACATGAGTTTGAAACGTATTCACAAGTAGAATCTGATGCATTCAAGGTCAAGTATGATAACTGAAGGTACTACAGGAATTATTGAGCTTGAAAACCCGTTCTTCCCATAGGAAATAGATTTGATCACATTTATGAAGCCTATATAACTTAAAAATTCGAATTTTCCCAGATATGAGGTATACACCGTTAGACGCGTCTAGAGTCCTCCTACAAACGCTCAGTTATTGGCACAATTCGTAGGTTGAAATTTTGAGTAATTATCGAAAAACCAAAATTTTCAAAGTTTCGTTTTTCAGTTTTTTGGCTATACTGAGCCGTGTGTATATCTGATCCCAACCGCTTAGGCACCATTTGAAAGCTTAACTCAACGCTATTGATTTAGTGTATTTGCTGTTTTCCTGCTTCTCCTAGAACCTAAGATATATACCCCCAAAAAGTATCCCGTTTTGTACCTACAAAGTCCTATAGCTGGCTTATGGGTGGTCAAGAGTCACAAACTACACCGTTTCTAAATCGGCCCTGACCCCCTTTTAGTCTAGAGCCGAAAAATCATCTTCATAAGTAATATGGAGTTTGGCATGTGAAAGGTGTCTATTGTATATTGATAATTATGACCCCTTTCAGGCTGACATCTCAGTGGATACAGGAAGTAGCAATAAGTGATAAAAGGGGAAAGTTAGTGTAGTGATTAAAGGATTTCACCTCCTATTTTGTTAAATCTCCATCGATTTGCATGAAAAGTGATAACTAGTTAGAGCATACCTCAAGAAATAAAACTGATTTGGTGCCAACTTGCACTTTTACCCTGGGGGTGGATACCACCCCTTCTCGGGGGTGAAAACTATTTTATTATAAATAACCCCACAAATCGATAGAGGGACAAATTTTAAGTGAAATTTGTTATATCATGTTATAGACCTTGTAAATTGGCATCTGTAAAAATATTAGTACATTTGGACGTTGAGAGGTGACTCAATTTTTTTGCGGAAATTGCTTGAAAATAAATCAAATAATAATATTTGAGTTATCCTCCCTCTCAAAAAGGTCCGAAACATTGTTTAAATAATCAAAATGTCAAAAAATTAAGGAAAAATTCGATTTTTTTCTTGGTTTTTTGATTATAACTTTAAAAGTATTTATTTTAGAGAAAAGTTGTACTGTCATAAAAGTTGCGTAATTAAATTTCCTACAATATAGAATTGGTTAAAAATTTAAAAAATAGTCACCCTTGTTGCAAAATAGCAATAATTCTGAAAAAAAAACATACAAAAACAAGTATTCGCATTTTACGTTTTTCAACCATTTATGCTACACTTAGGACCTTCATATTTCACCCTAAAGACTTTATGATACAGTAAAACAATGTTATAAATTTCATTAAGATCGGTTCAATATATTTTGCAAAATAAATTTTGCAATCCAGCTTTCGTAAAAAAAAAATCATTTTTTCAAAATGTTACAGGACTGAAAATAAAGCAGATAGCAAGTTGAAAGTTTTTTTGCATATAGAAGTGTACTGTACCTTTTATTTGAAATTTTGCAAAATTAAAATCGATTAACATCACGGCGTCAGGAATTTTTTTAAATAAACATTAATTATTGGTGCTACGCGCAGGACAGAGGATAGTTTGCTCTGATTGGGCATTCCAATGACCTTTGATAATAATTGATACATTTTAATTTTTATTACATTTCGATAAAAATAAATAAATTTGTTTATTGCCAAATAAAAACACTTACTCTATCCTTTGAAATAACACTTTTATTAGCAAAAACTTTCTTGGTTCATATATTTTAACTTAAATAATAAAAGTTTATTATTTTTAAACATATGCAATTGTTTAAACAATATTTCACAAGCAATAATAAAATTAGTTTGATTTTTGTGGAATTAAAATATTAAAACACAACAAAATATAGAGTAAGAAAATAATATATTAGATAAAGATTGGAAGAAATTTTGGTGGAAATCAACTTGTGTGAATCGAACACCGCTGTCCTGCGCGTAGCACCAAAAATTATTGTTTATTTCAAAAATTTTCTGACGCCGTGGTAATTAATCGATTTTAATTTTTAAAATTGCAAATGAAAGGTACAGTACAGTTCTATAAGCAAAAAAAAATCAACTTGCTATCTGCTTTATTTTCAGTCCTGTAACATTTTGAAAAAATGAATTTTTTTTGCGAAAGCTGGATTGCAAAATTTATTTTGCAAAATCTAATAAACCGATCTTAATCAAATTTACCGTATTGTTTTACTGTATCATAAAGTTTTTCTGAGTGAAATATAAAGGTCCTAAGTGTAGCATAAATGGTTGAAAAACGTAAAATGCGAATACTTGTTTTTGTATGTTTTTTTCGCAATTATTGCTATTTTGCAACTAGGGTGACTATTTTTAAAATTTTTAACTAATCCTATATTGTAGGAAATTTAATTACTCAACTTTTAAATCACTACAACTTTTCTCAAAAATGAATAGTTTTAATGTTATAATCAAAACACCAATAAAAAAAATCGAATTTTTCCTTAATATTGTATAATTTCCTCTATAATGTATAAAATTAATTACGCAACTTTTATGTCAGTACAAATTTTCTCGGAAATGAATACTTTTAAAGTTATAATCAAAAAACGAAGAAAAAAATCGAATTTTTCCTTAAATTTTTGACATTTTGATTATTTAAACAATGTTCCGGACCTTTTTCAGAGAGAGAATAACTCAAATATTATTATTTAATTTATTTTCAAGCAATTTCTGCAAAAAAATTTGAGTCACCTCTCAACGTCCATCTCAAAACAGATGCGCCCTGGACTATTATTAAAATAAATCAATATTTTTTGAGTTATTATGTTATTAAAGATAAAAGATTTGTCTGTTTAAGAGCACATGCGTAACGTTACGGATGATAAAAAGAACATATTAATTAATTTTATGTTACTAAAATATTATTTTTATATTATTTCGATTTATAAATTTAGCAAAAGTGTATTCGAATATGTAAAATGTACCCATTATTGGACACCCCTAGTTTCTGAACATATTCAGTTTATATTGATAGAAAAAATTCAATTAAATATCGAAAGAATATAAAAATATTATTTTATTAACATACAACTAATTAATATGTTCTTTTTATCATCCGTAACTTCACGCATGGGCTCTTAAATAGACAAGTCTTTGATCTTTAATAACTCAAAAAGTATTGATTTATTTTAATAAAATGATATAGCAAATTTTACTTAGAATTCGTCCCTCTATCGATTTGTGGGGTTATTTTTAATAAATTAGTTTTCAACCCCAGGAAGGGGTGGTATACACCACCAGGGTAAAAGTGCGAGGTGGCACCAAATCAGTTATGTTTCTTGAGATATGCTCTAACTAGTCACCAATTTTCATGCAAATCGATAGAGGTTTAACAAAATAAGAGGTGAAAACCTTTAATGACTGCACTAACTTTCCCCTTTCATCCCTTATTGCTACTTCTTGTATCCACTGAGGTGTCAACCTGAAAGGGGTTATAATTGTCAATATTCAATGAACATATTTCACAGGAAAAACTCCATATTACTTATGACGATGATTTTTCGGCTCTAGCTCTCCGTCTATTTTGAAACACAGAAAAAAAAATTAAATCGGTGAAACTTTTCTACAAACATACACACATACACACATACATACAAACATACATACAAACATCTTCCCCTTTTTGAAATTGAAAAAAATTTCTTAGCTCGGTAACTTTTGAATGGTATAACCGATTTTCAAAATTAAACAGGCGCTGGAAAGGTAATGATCAGTACTATCAGAAGCCGCAAAGGGCTAACTTAAATTTTCGAAATTTTTGTGAGTTTTGGGGACGAGAACGAAAAACAGACCCTAAATGGAAAGGGCTGTAAAATCCAGACCCTTGAACCAAAATGGATGGTTGACATATGGATGGGCGAGTCTATTTATATACTTTAGGATGGGATTTGGTCCAATTTTAAATTCAGTCAGATTTAGAAAATCGAAAATTTCGTGTATATATAGTGCCGCATGTATGGGGGTTGTGCGCCACTGGCGAGAACTGCCGTTCTCTGGAATATCTACTAATAAAGTAAACCTAGCATACCAAAATTACTTCATCCACATAGCCAGAAGAACGGGAACCATGAAACTATTGTTAGTAGGAAAAAAGAAGACAGAAGACCAAGAGGAAGATCTCTAACAGGATGAGCAGACCAAATAAAGACTCTGATGGAAAATCCCTACATGAAGCCCTCCATCTGGCGCGGTAACAAATCCCATGGTGACAGCAAGCTAAGGGTGAAGGAATGAGGAGAACGAGACAGAGAGAGAAAGGGGGCAGAGAGAGAAAGATAGAAAGAGAGATTTAACAATAAATAAATAAATTTTTGTGTGAGATTCTGACAGAAATCTATCTTTGATTAATTATCATTGTAGCTAAAATAGCCCAATTGCCATATCATCGTCATAATAAGTGGCGAGACAATCCGTTGTGGACCTTGGTCTGCTCGCAAAGAAGTTGCCACTTCTGTCGATTCCTGACAACTTTCCTCCATCTTCTGACCCTTAGAAATTTTAGGTCTTCTTCATCATCAGTAAATCTTCTTCGTTCGTGGTCGTCCTCTACTTTTTATGTCTTCTGGTTTTGAAAATGTTAATCTCTTCGTGTATTCATGATCTGACATCCTAGCAATGTGACCAACCCATCTAAGTCTCTGCACTTTAACGAATGTCACAATATCTGGATCGGTGTATAAGTGATGTACAGTATGCTGCAAAATAAACAGTACTGAAATGAATATTGAAATGTTTATGATTATTTATCCACTAAGCACCAAAATTAACGCACCACCTTAAAAATGGGACATTTTTGATGGCTTGTATTTCCTAAACGTGTTGTCCGATTTTAGTGATTTTTTTAATATGTTATAGCTTTATTCTTCAAGAATATCGATGTAATAATATTGTTGCTAAACAGATAAGTGTTATTGTATACCGGGTATAACAATGATAGTGTGTTTTCTCCTCAAAGTTTGGAACACCCTGTGGAATATTCTGGCGTATATAAAATAGTGAAATTAAAACTCAACTGTAGCCTTATGCTTTCTTATCATTATGCTTTTTGATTCATTAGCTTATGTTGGACAATAAAAAGTTAGGTACTTTAACAACTAGCAACGTTCTTCATCAATACAAGGTGTTTCTAAATAAGTGCGATAAACTTTAAGGGGTAATTCTGCATAAAAAATAATGACCATATGACCCGATAAAACAGATGTTAAAGATGCCCTCTGGCCAGTGGCGGATCTACGGGGAGGGAAAATGAGAAAATGTCCACCCTAACAAGGTCCAAAATTAAAGAAAAAAATTGTTCAAACATAAAAATATATTAGATCACATGAAACCGAAACCACAGAAAGACAAATTCAGCCCAATAAACAAGCTAGTTAGGAAAATTAAGGGAACTTAATACCGTTATCATTTACTTATGTCTTTTATGTAATCTCAGTTTATCTTTTTATGTCTTTTGGTTGGTTTTTCATTGGAAGTTCCCCCCTTAAGCAAATTTCCATTCCCAAGGGAAATTTCTAGATCCGCCACTGCCTCTGGCACGAAAAAAATCTTTAATTTTAGTCCTTAATTCCGAAATGGCAAACGGTGACTCCTTCAGCATTCTCCATGTGTACGCATCTAGTGGCATTAGTTCTGGTGAGTGGAAGTTCCAAAAATGATCACACAGGATTCGAAGAGACTCTCTGGCAGTGTGACAGCTTATCTTGTCCTGCTGAAACCACTGTTGATTTTAAGCTTGGACCATTTTCGTGACCGTTTCCGTATGGCCGAAAATAGTACTTCACTATAAAAAATTTTTCTGCAAAACTGACAACCATCCTGGAATATCTAACATTAACATAATATTGACAAACGTTATAACAATGTTAAGAAACCACTCAATACGTTTCGGCACATTACACATACAAATTTGAGGCATACGAATTTCAGTACTGTTTATTTTGCCGCATACCGTAGTTTAAAGTTGTATCTTCGACGCCATAGCTCATTTTCATTTCTTCTTCTTCTTCTTCAGATGCAAATCCACTAATGGGTGTTAGCCATCACATTTTCCATTAACTCTCTGTTTCTTGCAATGTTTATCAGAGATTGTATGTCGTTAATCCCTGTCCATTGCCTTATATTTCGGAGCCAGGACATTTTCTTGCGTCTTATTCCTCTCTTGCCTTTAATTTTACCCTAGATTATAAGTTGAAGAAACTGGTATTTTTCGTTTCGCATGATGTGACCCAAATACTTACCTTTTCCGTTTTTCTTTTCTTGATGTTTTCGAAAAGTTGGCGCTCTTGGTTGAATCTTTTAAGGGCACCTACAATTGTGACTTTCGCCGTCTATGGTATCTTTAGGATACGGCGATAAAGCCACATTTCGAAGGCAATATGTTTATATCCCTCGTTTTGAGTGTCCAGCCCTCTATGCCATATAGTAGCACCGACCACACGTTTCATTACACGTTTAGTAAACCTTAGTCTCAGTGTAAGATCGAACTCTGAACAGGTCAGTACCTTCCTGAATTTTACGAAAGCTCAATTTTCATTTAGGTCCCCAAAAATCTTTCTAAGAATTTTTCTCTCAAAAATACCAAGAAGTCTTTCATTATTTTGAGATAAGGCCCAAGTTTCAGCCCCATATATCAAAACCGATCTTATTAAGTTCTTCTATATACCGAGCTTTACTGCACATTGTATATTTTTATTTTTAAATGTTTGTGGAGACCGTGAACGTGAACAGTTCTGTGTGCTATTGCTATGCATCTTTTTATTTCGAGGCTTATCGTGATTGTATCGTTTACTAGCGATCCAAGATATGTGAATTCATGACTTACCCAAAGAATGGTTGTTAATTTGAATTTTCTATTGGATATTTCGGGAGTTTTTAGAAACCAACATATATTGGGTTTTTTCCTCGTTTACCAAATTCACTTGCCGCGTCCGTAAGCCTTGTAAAACACTGCACCATGTCTCTCATACTTCTGCCACTATAACTATATGGTCAGCGAATGCGATAATTTGCCTCGGTCAGTGAAAAATTTGTTCCATTCTTAATAGTTAATTTTCTGATTGCCTTTTCCAAGGCAATATTAAAGAGGAGGCACGTCAGCGTGTCCCCCCGTCTTAGACCATTATTAATGTCAAAGAACGTAGAGTTTTCTCCTTCAATTCTAACGCACGAGCTTAAAGTTCTAAAGCTAAAAAAAATTTATATATACAGGGTGGAAGAATTGAAAAAGAAACAACATATTATTACATAGAAAACAGTAAAAACACAAATTCTGGTAAATCGATTCTTCCGGTTCAAGACTTCGATATTATTCAACAAAAAAAGAACCTATATACCAAATTTGGTTGAAATCTGACATCTCGTTCAAAAGTTATCGTGTTATTAGTCACATATGTATAGTCGCCATTTTGAATGCCCGCCATTTTTGTAAAAGGAACAAAAACTGAGATGGCCTCGTATCTCAATTTGAACCTCTATATGTGTAGTATATGTGGTCCAAATTATATGCTTCTACAATTAAATGCACAATAATTCTTATAATTATTGCACGAATCTGCCGCATATAGGTACACGTGAAGATACGTTTTGCACTTAATAAATTGTAATTAACATAACTAAAAAGTTAAAAGTATTTCCAACAAAATATTTTTACGCTCTTTTTAATGGCCGTATTAACTATTTGAAAATTAGTAAATACAGGGTGACATAATTGAAAAAAAAAAACAACATATTTTTACATAAAAACCAGGAATAACACAACTTCTGGTAAACCGATTCTTCTGGTTCAAAACCCCGATTTTATAAATTAAAAAAAGAACCTATATACCAAATTTGGTTGAAATCTGAAGTCTCGTTCAAAAGTTATCGTGCTATTAGTCACATATGTATAGTCGCCATTTTGAATCCCCGCCATTTTTGTTAAAGGCAAAATCTGAGATGGCCTCCTATCTAATTTTGAACCTTTATATGTGTAGTATATGTGGTCCAAATTATATGTTTCTATCATTAAATGCACAATTCTTATAATATTTGCACGAAGCTGCCGCACTATATAAAATATTTTATTTTGTAGGAGAACTTGTGTTATATTACCACCAAAAAGGAAAAAATATGGTTAAACAATAATTAATGGTTTATGAGATATTTAATTTGTTTATTAAATGTTACTATCATTTTATTGCAAAAGTGCGGTTTTTGTTTGATTTACATGTATTGTAATTGTATGTGATTGAACTATTATTGGAGAGACAATAATGATATTAAAATTAAAATGATAAATATTTTAGCAGATTAACATTAATTTAATACCTACTTAATCTCAAAATATTGATATAAATACCTTACAGGATTTAAATGTTTCCTATTTTGTACCATTCCTATATTGTGCCTAAAGTGTTTTTGAAATTTTAAAATGGAGAAGTTTAAAGAAGTAGAAAAAATGGAGAAACTTAAAGAAATAGAAAAAATGGAAAGTGGCGAATATGCTCAACCCTTGCTAGGTTCACCAACAGCATTTGATGATGATCTCAAGTCTGATAGTTGTATGGAATTTGTGGATATATTCCTGAGCAACACTTTGATTTGCATTCCAGTAGTTCTATATTGGAGCAGCGCCTGGGACCTTTTTGAGCTTTACGAAAGATATTTCCCAGTATATCCAACTTTCTGTATGGGAATTTTCATCCATCTGGTTTTCGCGTTGTGTCAAAAATTGTTTCATGAACTTCTCGTAGAAACCACATCAAAAAATGTGTTTACCCAATGTTTTAATTGGGTGTGCCACAAAATATACTTCCAGGTGAGTGTAAATACATACTTTATACAGGGTGTGCAATTAAGTCGGCATCATATTTTATTTAATGTGCTATACAGGCCGTGTAGGCCTAGGTTTTTACAATTTTATAACTATAATTTTACAATTTTTAACATATAGTGGAGTCACTGAAGGTTGATATGAGCTATTACCTCCGATTTCGTTGAACCTCCATAGAATTACATGAAAATTGGTGAGTGGTTAGATGATATCTCAATTAACAAAGGTGACATGGTGCCAACTTGCGCTTTTACCTGGGGGTGGATGCCACCCCTTCTCGGGGGTGAAAATTATTTTATTAAAAATTACCTCATAATTCGATAGAGGGACAAATTTCAAGCAAAATTTGTTATATAAAGTTATTAAAATAAATCAAAACTTTTTGAGTTTTTAAAGACCAAAGATTTTAATTTTTCTTGAGAAAAATGAATGTTTTTAACCAATTTTCCATCAATAACTCAAAAAGTGTAAGTTTTTAGAAAAAAGATATTATTATCAAAATTGAAGCCAATAAAAAATTAAATAAACCCCTTACTAGCAAAACCTTTTAATTTTAACTAAAAGTGAGTTATAGGTAATTGAATATATATTTTTTTCGGCGAGTAAAAAACTCTAAGTATTCAAGCTGAAATAACGGGAAATTGATGCATTTTATAACATAAACTTATTAAACATTTGTCAAAGTACTTAAAAATATCTATCAAACGAGCCCCGGACATGTTGATAGCGTTAAAATTTATGCTCCAAATTTTGTTCAAAATTTATCTTTTAAAATTTTTTCCAAAAAATGTTATTGTTTTCTGTTTTAATAACTCCGTTCGTGTTTACGATATCAGGTTTATCTAAAAACTGTTTGAAAGTTAATTCCAAGTGCTTTTAAAGCACGTTGAACGTAATCTTTTAAACCCCTTACTTTTTTTAAAAATAAAAGGTAAAATGACCCCGGTTGCATGGTTCCCACAGCAAAATTTAAGATTTAAACGTTTCTATCTCGGTTATTTTTTACCCTATAGAAGTAGTAAAACAGGTAAAATATTTGGCACAGAGAAAATTAAAATTTGGTTATATGTAATTTTTTACGTATATTGAGTATTTTTGGAGTTATTATCAAAAGAATATGAGAATTAAATAATTTTAAAAGGTATGATTTTTTTAAATCATACCTTTTTTTCAAAAATATGCATTCTAAACTGGTCAAAATTATGGAAAACATTACTTATGCTAATATAAAGAAGTACTTGTAAGGATTACTATAAATTTTAATTTTTGTGGGAATGTCGTATGTTTTATTTTTCACTTTTTCCTATAAAATTCGAAACGGTTCTTTTATTTTCATTATAACTTGCTTAATTTTGACGCTATTACCTTGTTCTGAAGCTCATTTGATAGGTATTATGAGGTACTTTGACAAATGTTTAACAGGAATATTTTATACATTGCATAGTTTTCCCGTTATTTAAGCTTGAATACTTAGATTTGAGTACTCGTCGAAAAAAATACACATTCAATTGCCAATAACTCACTTTGAACTAACATCAGTTTAGTTCTTTATATGAGGAATGTATTAAATGTTATATTATCTTCAATTTCAGTAATAACAACTTTTTTGTAAAAGCTTATAGTTTTTGATTTATACGAGAAAAACCGATTTAAAACATGCATTTTTTTACGAAAAATTAAAATTTTTGGTCTTTAATAACTCAAAAAGTGTTGATTTATTTTAATAACTTTATATAACAAATTTTGCTTATAATTTGTCCCTCTATCGACTTATGGTATTATTTTTAATAAAATAATTTTCACCCCCGAGAAGGGGTGGCATCCACCCCCAGGGTAAAAGCGCAAGTTAGTATCATGTCACCTTTGTTCCTTGAGGTATCCTCTAATTACTCGCCAATTTTCATGAAAATCGATGGAGGTTCAACGAAATCGAAGGTGAAAACCTTCAGTGACTGCACTAATAATGCACATTAGTCCGTTCGCTGACGATAACATATATTGCAAAACCTATAAATTTTCAAAAACCTCTTAAAGATTGACATGCAATTTGGCATTCACATAGCTAATAAGTCAAGGAAAAAAAGTGATATAGTACCGATGTGTGCTTTTGCTAAGGGGGTGAGTTTCACTTCTTCTCGGGGATGAAAAAATACTTTCAAAATAATAATAAACGTCCAGAAATTAATAAACTGACTAATTCTAAGCAACTTTTGCTCTGTGGCATTTTCCCACTAAGTTAATACTTTTCGAGTTATTTACGAGTAAATATGTTTATTTTTCAACAAAAAACACGTTCTTAGACGGGTTTGTGCAAATAACTCTAAAAAATAGGTATTTTATCGAAAAAAATTTAGCCCATAAAAAAGTGAAAAAAATGGTGTATATATGAGATCCCTAGACCCAGTAAATGAAGTGTTGTAGCTAATGAAAAATAGGTTCATACTCTTCAAATTCCAAATCGTATATTTCAACGTGAAATAACCAAAAAGGAAGCACTTTTTGGGGAAAACTCATTAAATCTTTTTTAGAGTGTTTAAAAAAGCTATACTTTTGTTTTTAAAAAAGTTTCTAACATTAACAGAAAGGAAGTTGTGCTTAAAATAAAGTTAGTCCCTTTTTTTGGTAAAAAAGTCGTAAAGATCACCCCTAATTAGCATCCCAAATGAAATTAATCGTTACTACTTTACAAGTTTGTTTTACTCGAGTATTTACTGATTATATGATCTGTAAGTTTCATCGGTTTAAAGTGCTTATTTTTGAAGGGGCTGTAGTTGAAAGGGCTTGAACTAGTCAAATATTCACGAGTGTATGCAAATTATGAACAGCCATATCTTAGCCAATTTTTGCCTTACAGAAAAACAAAAAATCCAAAATATTCAGAATAACAAAATCTACACTTTTTTACTATTTGTGATTTTGGTATCACTAATACATTTGAATTAAAAAAAAAAAACTATTTTTTAAAATTGAAATATTAAAAAAAATATTTTAAAACCATATTTTTTAAAAAATAAGACCTCTGAACCGATGAAACTTAGACATAATATAAATAATACATAATTAAAATAACTTGTGAAACGGTAGCGATTAATTTGTTTTAAGATGCTTATTGGGGAGTGATTTTCCCGAGTTTTTTTGGCCAAAAAATAAGCGACCAACTTTATTTTCTTATACTTCTGATGCTAGAAGCTTATTAAAAAACAAAAATAAATATTTTTTAAACACTTTTAAAAATTTGAACTTTCCTCAAAAAAATGCATCGTTTTTTGATATTTCACGTTGAAATATTCGCTTTGAAATTTGACGGATATGAACCTATTTTTCATTAGCTACAACTTTGTTTCTACTGGGTCTAGAGAGTTCATACATATACCATTTTTTTCACTTTTTTGAAGCTATATTTTGCTAACAATGTTTTTTTCGATAAAATACTTTTACGTTTTGAGTTATTTGCGAAAAAACATCTCAAAACGTGGGCTTTTTGGTAAAATATGAACATATTCATTCGCAAATAACTCGAAAAGTATGTATCAACTTGGTAAAAAAAAACGCAATAAAACAGAAGTTGCTTAGAATTAGTCAGTTTATCCATTTCCGGACTTATTTCGAACGTATATTTTTCCACCCCCGAGAAGGGGTAAAACTCACTCCCAGGGCAAAAGCACAGATCGGTACAATATCACTTTTCTTCTTTAGCAGCTTGTTTCCTATGTGTACCTATGCGAAATTTCATTTCAATCTAAGCGGGTTCTTTAAAATTTGGACCAAAACCGTGATTCAATGTACTACATGCTAGTATATACTAATGTCTTATACATAATTTTATTCAATATCTATAGTCCGTCCGCTATAACTTTTCCAATGCGGTACGATTCATTTTCAATCAAATTAAATCAAAACAGAAAGTGAAACGTACGCCGATGTGTGTAGTATAGAGTATAGAGTATACAAAATGTATATACACATCGACGTTCGTTTCAATTTATGTTTTGACTTAATTTGATTGAAAATGAATCGTACCGCATGGGAAAAGTTATAGCAGACGGACTATTATATATAATAATTGCTATATTTATGGTTCTCCACTGTATACTATTTTTCGCCTTCTCTTTCTAGTCTGTAATTCCCATAGATCCTATATCTTCCTAAAACTTTTCGTGCCATCTTTTTCTTGGTCTACCTCGTATCGAAGGCCCAACTGGTCTTCTCGGTAGTACCTTATTTGGCAAATCCTGCCCTATACATTCTATCGACATAACCTTTACACTTGATTATTTGTGCCTTTGTGTATCTTGTTATATTTGGTTCCTTGTAAAGCATCCTTAATTCTTGATTGGTTCGTCTTTGTCAACCGCCTTCCGGATTATTTCCCCCGAAAATAGCTCTCAGCACCTTCCGTCCCCACCTCTCTATCATTTCATCTTCTGTTTTATTTAGCACCCAGGTCTCACATCCATGGATGACTGTTGCTCTTATTACGGATTTGTATATTCTGGTTTTCGCCTTTCTCGAATAACCTTTGACTTTAATAATTTTCTGAAACTGCCGACCTTTCGGTTACCTTTTGCTATCCTGTGCTTTAGTTCATTTTGCTCGTGTCTTTTTTCGACTATTATGACACCTAGAGATGTACAAACAGTGCTTTATAACTCATACTCTTTTCTATCGAATGCTGGTAACTTTATAATATCTTCAAGTTCCCTTTCTGTGTTTCTTAGCACCATGTATTTCGTTTTTTCTTCATTTATGTCTCGGCCGATATTTTTTTCTCTCTCACTTATCTTCTCATGAATCTATTTAATTGGTTATTCGTATTTACTAGCAGCGCATGGTCGTCAGCATAGGCCAAGTTGTTACGGTAGAGTAGATTGTTTTTTGCGTTTCTATTTTGCTGTTCCTTACAATTATTATTTCCAAAATCAGATTAAATAACATTGTCGGCATCATACGGGAAACCTTTAATTTTTAGTTTTATGAAAAAAAGTTATTCTTTATAAAAAGTTCTGCATGATCTGAAATCTAAGATACAAATACAATCATCAAATATTAAATTTTTTCAGCCATAATACGAGGTGTATTAAAAAATATGTACATGTACATACAATTTTTGGGCTGGTCTTTATTGTTGATGTTCATCAGAAATGTATCCAATGCTTCTGGCCCGTGAGACAAAAATATTGATATTGATAATGATGAGAGCAATTGAGGAGAGTAATAAATCCAGAATAAATAGCATAAGAAAGAATATTTTGAACAATAGAGAACGAACTATATGCTGAAAAGAGAAGGGACGCAAGAAAACATGCAAAATTTAGAACAGAGTGTACCAGAAAGAAAAATTAAATAATATTAAAGAAGATGTTATAAATAACAAAGTTAGGAATTTCTACCAAGAAATAAAAAGGGAACGAAATAAAAAACTAAGTTTTCAATCTAATAGCACATAAAACAACTTCCAAAAATGTTACTCTACATCCTATCAGATTGAAAACAATGGGAACCTTCTCTGGTAATAACTCCGAGGCTTATACAATTTGCAAGCCATAATGGATGCTGAGACTAAGGAAGATGAGGAAATTTTACAATTAATAATTTACGTCCCATCCGCTCAGCGCGGTAAAGTTCCAACGAGAATGGTTCCCTTCCTACTCCAATCAGAGTAAACATGTAAATCAAAAATGTGCCTCCTGTTGAGAGACTAATAAATTTCGAAACCGGTAGAGGTGCTTGCTGCACTCTCTGATTGAACTGGAATAATGATGCGGCTGTAGTTTCGTGTTGCAACGAAATTGAAAATGGTTATTCATTTTTGAAGAACGAAATCAGTGTAAAACCCCACCCAAATATTATAAAGGTAAGGAAGTATATTTAGTAGGAAGAATAGATGAAAAGCTGGGCAGATGGGCAAGCTATTTTAAAAGTGTATGACACTTGTGTATATAAACACCAATGAAAAAAAATACCTTCAATTAGAGCAGCCACTAGAAGAAACAATATACCGGAATAACAATGCTAGGATACCAACAAGAGGCGAAATAATATAATAAATAGTTATCAAAATAATAAAGCACCCGGTGCATCATAGCAGAGTTCCTAAAGGAAGGTGGTTAAAGCCTACAGAAAGGAATCAAAGAGTTGATACGTGAAGTATGGACCAAAGAGCAAATACCAAAACAGTGGAGAGAAGCCCTGTTATGTCCAATATTCAAAAAAGGAAATGTAAATTTACGGAATGTAAAATCTACAGATGTATAGCAGTACAAGACAGAGCATATAAATTTCTAGCTATCTATATATCGATCAGAAACAGAATTAATGCCAAAATTGAAGATAACATTGTAACATATAGATTTTCACTTCGGAAAAAATCAAACAAGATAGAACTTTTTGTAATTTTATTAAGAATTGTTTAATAAACAACATATCAAAAAGTCTACTCCAGAAGTGGGTGCTTCATTTTTTATTAAACAAATGAACTACGAAATTTGATGTTTTTTTAAATAACTCCGAAAATATAAAGTTTAGAACAAAACTGACTTGACCATTGAAAAATTCAGAAAATTTTACAAAAAAAAACCTTATATTAAGAACTTATTAAAATTAAATCTGTATCTTCTATAATTTTTTATTTATAACGCTAAAGTCACCCTTCTCACAAACATTGGCGCACGGTAAACTAGCGTACGGCGAAGTGCACGGTTGAGTTATTTTAATGTAATTCTTTAACTAATGGATCAAATGAAATTTTACAAATTGAACCTAAAAGAAGAATAATTAAGCTTCTTATGGTTATAATAAAAAGAAATGAAATGTATGGGCATAAGTACGGTGGGGGCGGAAATTGAGCCTTACATGAATTTCGTTTAAAAATTATTTAAAAATGTGTACTAAAAAACTAATACAATTTTTCTTATAAAACCCTCAATTTTGCACAACTTACCTTTCAAGCATCGTAATAAATGATGTTTCCTTTAAAAAAAATCTCAAAAATTTAATTCAATTGTATGACGTCTTAAAAATGTAATTTTTGAAATCTTCGTAGTTTTATAGAATTACCACCAATTTAAGACGGTATTACTCAAGTTTGACCAGATCTATTACAGTTATATAAGTGCTTTTTTAAAGCTTGTGATGTAATCTTTAAAATTCACTAAATTATTTTACTTTAGAAATGAAATAGACTATTCCTTTTTGAGAAAATTAAGAAAGATAACAAAAATGTAATACAAACACTGAAAATTACCAGCTAAAGAAATTTTTATATGAAGTGATCAAAACCTTTTTCTGTAAAACTCACCTAAAATATTTTTAATAATAAACTTCAACAATAATAAATGTTCAGCAAAAAAAAATTTTTTAGCTCTTATACAGTGTGTCTGCGTAACTTGGAACCTATTGATAACCTTTCTATTATCAGTTTTAAGAAAAAAAGTTATTCTTTATAAAATACTCTGCATCGTATATAATCTAAGATTCAATCATCAAATATCAAATTTAATGAATTTTATACGAGGTATGTCAAAAAATATGAATTTCACTCAAGAGTAAAGTATCGTTAAATTTCACAATATCGAAAATTGTTATTAAGAAAAGTTGTTTGGGATTAAAAAATTGTTTTAGTGTTCAATTACATCCTTCCAATTAAAATATTGTGAATAATAAACGCACTTAGCCCTTAAGAAAAATTTATATTTTTTACATACCTCGTATAAAATTAAAAAAGTTTAATATCTGATGGTTGTATCTTAGATTTTAGACCAGGGAGAGCATTTTATTTAAAATAACTTTTTTTCGTACAAGTGGTAATAAAATAGTTATCATAATTGTAATAAAATGATGATGAATATCCGTAATTTAAGAAAAAATTGAAAAAAAATTTTCGATAGGAATAATCTAATTGTATATTTAAACATAGTTTTTAATTTCAAACAACTTTTCATAATAGCATTTTTTGATATTCTGAAATATAAAGGTACTTTACTCTTTAACGAAATTCATATTTTTGACATAACTCGTATAAAATTGATAAAATTTGATATCTGATGGTCGAGTTTTAGATTTTTGACTATCCAGAGAATTTTATGAAGAATATCTTTGTTTTTAGTAAAATTGATAATAAAAAAGTTTTCCATGTGGTTCCTAGCTACGCAGACATACTGTATAAGAGCTTCTGTATAAGAATTTTCAAAATGCAATGCCATATTCGGATTCAGTATAATCAAAAACAAAATAGAAACATATTTGTAGTAAAGAAAAGAGAGACGTTCTCACAAACAATTTATTTTACAACTGACGACCGGTTTCGCTGTCTACAATATTCACAGCATCTTCAGGTCACGGTAAAAGTAAAATTAAATGCTACAAATAACAAAAAACCAGAGTTAGTTAAGTGGTCTGGTTGAAATCAAAGGGTAAAGATCAAGCCAATATTAAAGTATATATATTTATGCATAAATATATATACTTTAATATTAGCTTGTTCTTTACCCTTTGATTTCAACCAGACCACTTAACTAACTCTGGTTTTTTGTTATTTGTAGCATTTAATTTTACTTTTACCGTGACCTGAAGATGCTGTGAATATTTTATGCATAAATATATATACTTTAATATTGGCTTGATCTTTACCCTTTGATTTCAACCAGACCACTTAACTTACTCTGGTTTTTTGTTATTTGTAGCATTTAATTTTACTTTTACCGTGACCTGAAGATGCTGTGAATATTGTAGACAGCGAAACCGGTCGTCAGTTGTAAAATAAATTGTTTGTGAGAACGTCTCTCTTTTCTTTACTACAATAGTATGGACTCACACATGCAACCCATTCATTATTAGAAACATATTTGATTAAAGTAAAATGATGAATTTAACGATATTTTTAAAAATTTTTATACAAAACAATTGTTATTGTTTAAACAATTAATAAACAATTAGCGGCCAAATCCGCGAGTAGAACTTTTTACTTTAACATGTATATAAACTAACAAAAAAGTTTTAGAAAAATATGAGCTTGTTTGAATTTTTCCGAAACAATGCATGTTTTCGTTCTAATTGCACTCCCCTATTGGTGAATACCAAGCTGGTTTTAGGGCAAACAGATTTCTTAAAATATTCGAGAGAAAAGAAAGAGTAGGGGCTGGAAGTAAATGAAGAGAGGACATTTAGAAGTTTTTGAAAGTATCTGTCCCAGGTAAGGAATACACCTTTGAGATAGTTGGACAGTTCGATTTTGGGAGTAACGTTAACAAATAGAAATGAAGAGACTCAAGAAATAAAAAAAAATGGCTAAATGTAGTAAAAGTGCCTGAAGTCCAAATAAGATGCTAAAATTATAGACGATATGGAGGGGAGGAAAAAGAAGAATATATACAACCGTTATCGGACCAACAACGGTGCTTTATGTTGGCGGCACTTAGATCTTAAAACTGAAACTAGTTAAATGGGACAGAAAGATACTCAGAAGAATATATGGAGGTATAAAAGATATGCATTTCTGGAGAAGAAGAACAAATAATGAAATAATGCAAATGTATGGACAATGAGAGATTTCAAATATTGCGAAAGTTCAAAGTAGACTAATATGGTTTAGGAACTTAGAAGGATGTAGGAAAAAAGAGTCCCCAAAGAATTAATAAATACTGAAGCTGGCACAAAAAGAAAAGAGGGGGTGACCTCGAAGAAAATGGATCGAATCTGTAAATGATGACATTAACATTTATCTTCTTCGCGTGCCACATCAGAATTATCCGACGTTGGCGATCACCATTACGAAAGCTCCTCGATCTTAGAGCCTATTTTTCTTCAAATCAGGCCCGCGGCACTACACAATTTTCGGGCCCCTAAATATGATTTAATAACAATAATAACTTTTTTAAATGAATTAATTATTTAATAGAAATATAGTTCCACTAGAAATTTAAATTTTTATTAACAATAAATAAAATTTGTATTTAAACAATTAAAAATTGTTTAAATACAGTGTCTCGCATTTAAGATGAAGACAGCTCTATATTTCAGCTATCAAAATAAATACAGGATTTGAAGTTTTGCACAGTCAGACAGGTTGATTTTTCACATTTTTTTAAATACTCAGCAGAAATTTAAATTTTAAACACAGCCTACTGCGACTCCTCAAACAGGGTAAATTTTGGATATGTTGCTTCGCGTTAGAGATATAAAAAAAATTATTTGAAAAAGTTGTTCCAAATAGTACATTCTTTCACGGTTTTTGCTCTAAATTTTAAAGAACCATTCGGATTGAAATGAAATTTGGCATACGCATAGCTCACATCTCCAAGAAAAAAAGTGATATTGTGCCGATGTGTGCTTTTGTCCTGGGGGTGATTTTCACCCCCACTTGGGGGTGAAAAAATATATGTCCAAAATAACTCCGGAAATGGATAAACAGACTAATTTTAAGTAACTTTTGTTCTATAGAGCTTTTTCGCCAAGTCAACACGTTTTAAGTTATTTGCGTGTGAATATGTTCATTTTCAACAAAATAACTACATTTTTAGACGGTTTTTCGCAAATAACTCAAAAAGTAAGTATTTTCTGGAAAAAAAATTCTCAGAAAAAATATATCCTGTAAAATAGTAAAAAAAATGGTGTACGCGTTAGGTCTCTGGATCTCGCAGAACCAGAGTTATAGCCAATGAAAAATAGATTCAGATTCACCAAATTTCAAATAGAATATTTCGAAGTGAAACATCCAAAAAATTAAGCACTCTTTGGGGAAAACCCATTATAACTTTTTAAAAGTGTTTAAAAAATGATTTATTTCTGTTTTTATAAAAAGTTTCTAGCATTAAATTTAAGCAAGTTACGCTCAAAATACAGTTGGTCACTTTTGTTTTGGCAAAAAAAAATCGGGAAGACCACCCACTAATTAGCAACTTAAATGAAATTAATCGTTACCGCTCCACAAATTATTTGATTTATGTTGTGTTTATATGATCTGTAAGTTTCATCGATGCAAAGTGCTTATTTTTGAAAAAATTTGGTTTTAAAGTGAAATTTAAAAAAAAAATTATTTTGAAAAATATACTTTTTTCAAAATAACTTAAAAATTGTTAGAGGTACCAAAAATCTCGAAAAACAAAAAAGTCAGCATTGCTTTTCTGAATATCATGTATTTTTGTTTTTCTGTTAGACAAAAATTGATTAAGATTTGGTGTTTCTAAATTTGCATACATTCGTGATCAGTGACTCGTTCAACCCATTGTAACTACAGCCCTTTCAAAAATAAGGACTTTGAACCGATGAAACTTACAGACTAGTGATGTAACGAATGTCATTTTTTAACATTCGCGAATACGAATGCGAATGCGAATATCTGCTACCGACATTTGCGGATGCGGATGCGAATGCGAATATTCAGTTTTTATTAAATTTGTTTCTATTTTTGTAATGTTTCCTACATTTGTAATGAAAAGTTAATTGATATTTAGTGTAAATCATTCTGAATCTTAAGCGTTATTACATAATACCAAATAATCAAAAAAAGTGAAGGCTGATAATGTGATTATACAAGGCTGAGTTCTATCTATCTATTGCCCTTCATTTGTCCAAAGTTGAACGTAGGTCTCCCCCTTATTTTTCCACTTTTCTCGGTTCAGTGCTAATGCTGTCTGGTCCTGTGTATCTTTTTAGGTTATCCGACCATCTCGTTTGTAGTCTGCCTCTTCCTCTTTTGTAGTCCTAAGGTATTCAGTGAGTTATCGCTTCATTCCATCTTCCGTCTCTTTGTCTGCTGTTGTGTCCTGCATATTTCCATTTGAGAGTATCTGCATGTTTGAGGTTAAGTTACCTTTTCTTAATAAAAAAAGATGAGAAGTGAATATTTTTTGATTTTATTAACCTAATATTATCTTAAAATTATTTTTTTTCTGGTTTTCATATTCGCAAAACATTCGCACAAATTTTGCGAATGCGGATGCGAATGCGAATATGCAAAAACATGCGAATATTCGCGAATGCGAATGTGAATACGAATATTCGTTACATCACTATTACAGACCATATAAACAATACATACACGAGTCAAGAAACTTGTGAAGTCGTAACGATTAAGTTCATTTGAGATACTAATTAGGGGGTGATTTTCCTGATTTTTTTACCAAAGAAAAAGGGACTAACGTTATTTTGAGCGTAATTTGTTTACTTTCGATGCTAGAAATTTTTTTTATAAAACAAGAATGAAGATTTTTTAAACACTTTAAATAAGTTATCATGAGTTTTCCCCGAAATTTGCTTCATTTTTGGTTATTTCACGTTAAAGTATTCCATTTGGAATTTGACGAATATGAACCTATTTTTAATTAGCTATAACTCTGCTTCTATAGGTATAGAGACCTAATGTATACACCACTTTTTTTTAATATTTTACAGGCTATATTGTTGCTAAGAATGTTTTTTCGACAAAATACTTACTATTTGAGTTATTTGCGAAAAACCGTCTAAAAGCGTGGTTATTTTGTTGAAAAAATTAACATATTCACTGGCAAATAACTCGAAAAGTATTGACTCTATGAAAAAACTCTATAGAAAAAAAGTTACTTAAAATTAGTCAGTTTATCCATTTCCGGACTTACTTTGGACGAATATTTTTTCACCCCCAAGAGGGGGTGAAAACAACCCCCGGGACAAAAGTTCATATCGGCACAATATCACTTTTTTTCTTTGACTTGATAGCTATGTGTTTGCCAAATTTCATGTCAATCCAAGCGGTTCTTTAAAATTTAGAGGTTTTGCAATAATTTACCGTTAAAGAATGTACTAAAATATTATCTTACCCCACCCCCACATACCAAATTGTATGACAAAATTCGCTTTTAGTTTTTTCAGTATTTGTAGTCAGGACCCTAAAATTCATCCCAGCTGTCCCGAGATGCATCTCGGGCCAGCCAATTAAAAGTTTTAGCTGACTGCAAATAATGAAAAAACTAAAAGTACGAATTTTGTCATGAAATTTGGTACGTGGGGTTAGAATAATATTTGTAACAACTGTTTCAAATAATTGTTTCCGATGTCTCTAACGCGACGCAAAATATCGAAAATTTACCCTGTTTGAGGAGTCGGAGTAGGCTGCGTTTAAAATTTAAATTTCAGCTGAGTATCTTAAAAAATGTGAACATTCAACCTGTCTAACTATGCAAAACTTCAAATCCTGTATTTATTTTGATAACCAAAATATAGAGCTGTCTTCATCTTAAATGCGTCACACTGTAGGTATAAGGTTTGCTCTAGCATCAGTTTCAAACGGTTTGAAACCATCAGCGAATAGCGGACCAGCGCGAGTAGAGGGGATAGCACTGGTGACTGTATTATGATCTCTCACTGACCAACTGTTTGCTGACGGTTTCTGACTAGTTTGACTGTTTGCTACAACAAACCTATTATGTTATTTCCTTTTGTAAATAATTTTGTTGTCGAACCATAAAATAATGATATGTAGATATTATTTGTTGAAGAACTTTTCTCCAATGTTCCTTTTCTTCTAAATAACTTTTTTCCAATAATGTCACAATTTGTCCTGCTGTAGGTAGGTACTACTTCTCCTGACTAACGTACCAATCGATGAAATATGTTCAAGAGATCGCTCATGCTGAATAATTGTCCTATTGATATTTTCCAGTCATTATACCCATCGAAAGTTAGAAGAACAATAATTTTCGTGGAAATCAGTTTACAAACGTAACAATAAACACGGCTACATTTAGGACTGTACTGTACACTAACCACTCGCGAAGAATTTTTCCCCATTAGCTTTTTCCCTATTCATTTTACGAAAAATCGCATTTTCCAAATGTCTGGTTTTATTATTATCCAGTTGTGTAACACATTCACTAATTTTATCAATATATTGATTCGGTCGAATATTTATAAAATATTGGTGAAATTCCAGATTTAAATGTTTTGGCCAATCCCCTATATCGCTAGGAAAAGAGTTGACATTGTCGTTTTCTATAGGACATAGGAGATGACGGAGATGTACTTGTGACAGGTGAAGTCGCATGAAAAACACGGGAATCATCATTTATTATTTCCTGTTCGTAAAATGAAAGAATTTTGAAAATTTATTTTGTTATTGCAATAAAAAACTCTTTTTCGTGATCTTTCCGGGCCCTATTAAAATGCGGGTCTGAGGCAGGTGCCTCACGGGTCTAGTGGTAAAATAGGCCCTGCTCGATCTTCTGCCACATGGAATACTTGTCCGACATTTGATATACGAGTCTATTCACGAATGGTTTTTAAAGGAGAAACTTGTTTTCTTCCTACAGTTTTACGACCCTCTGTTTTTTCTTGAAGCATCAGTTGTACTATCGATTTCGCCTCACTGTACATTCCACCAAATAAGACAGTTTCCTGTGTTTAAGTCTTTAGCAATTCTCTATCTTTGTTGACCATCCTTTGTACTTCCTCATTCGTTTTTCTTGCTGTCCAATGTATCTTCAGCATCAGGCTATGAATTCACCCTTCCAATTCTTTAATTCGGTTCATAGTTGACACTTTTAGTGTCCACACTTCCGCCCCATACAAAAAGGCAGACCAAACAGAGCACTTAACCATTCTTTGTCTTAGTTCTGAGATGATTATTGCAAAATTTAAAAAAAAAATCTAAACTCAGAAGATTATTGCAAAGAAATGACTTCATTTTTATAAAAGTAGTTTTAGTCATTGCTATTTTGAATTTTGTTTCTATGTCTGGATCTAGTTGTTCCATTATAACAATTCCCAAGTATGTCATTTTGGAAACTTTTTCAACTTGGACTCCATTTAATTGAAGCTCTGGATATGGATTTGAGTTACGACTAAAGACAAAAAATTTGATTTGGTTTGAGTTTATTTTAATGTACCTATTTCTTCCATTTTAGTATTTATACGGCTCTGTTTATTTAAATGACATTGATAAATTATAATGCAGCTTGATATTAGTTGTTTGATGCCGGAAAACTTTTATAATAAGCAAATATTATAAATGTTTTCATTTACTTTATTAAAAGAAGCCAACTATTTCTTCAAATAAACCATTGATACCTATTTATTTATTATGAGAGACAATATTGATATTAAAATTAAAATGATAATATTTGTAGCAGATTAAACATTAATTTAATACTTAATGTCAAGATATCGCTATAAATACCTTAAAGAACTTGAAACTTTCCTTTTTTGCCTACAGTGGTTATGAAATTTAAAATGAAGAAACATAAACAAATAGAAAAAATGGAAAGTGGGGAATACGTACAATCCTTGCTAGATTCACCAATAGCATTTGATGAAGACCTCAAGTCTGATCGTTGTATGGAATTAATAGATATATTCCTGAGCAGCACTGTGATATGTTTTTTTGTGGTTCTATATTGGAACAGTGCGTGGATACTTTTTGCTCTATACGAACGATATTTTCCAGTGTATCAAACTTACTGTTTGGGAATTTTCGTCCATTTGGTTTTCGCGTTGTGTCAAAATTTTTTTCATGAACTTCTCTTAGAAAAGGCGTCAAAAAATGTATTTACCAAATGTTTTAAGTGGGTGTGTCACAAAATATACTTTCAGGTGAGTGCAAATAAATAAAGATGAAGTTAGTTTTCAATCCTAATAGCAAAATTAATAATATTGAAAATATTAAAAATATTACTAAAAGATTTTTAAATTGAAAACTTATTGGTACATTTCCCTGGTGACACCTCCAAGGCTTCTACAATTTGCAAGCCAAATGGATGCTGCAGTGAAGACAAAGGGAAGGAATTCTACACTATGCAATTCACATCCCTCGTCTGCAGCTCGGTAAAGTTCTAACGGAAAATGCACCTGGTTACTCTACGGAGTAAATTGAAAACTTATTGGTACGATGAGGCTCCAATAAGAGCCGAAAATCGCGATTCAGGGGACTGGACTGCGCTCCGTATTCTAATTAAAAAGTAAGATTGTTTTGCCTTCGCATTGCAACTGAGTAAAAATGGTATACATTTTTATTTTATAGTCGTATTACTCCGTAGAGTAAACAGGTGCATTTTCCGTTGGAAATTTACCGAGCTGCAGACGGGGGATGTAAATTGCATAGTGTAGAATTCCTTCCCTTTGTCTTCACTGCAGCATCCATTTGACTTGCAAATTGTAGAAGCCTTGGAGGTGTCACCAGGGAAATATGCCAATAAGTTTTCAATTTAAAAATCTTTTAGTAATATTTTTAATATTTTCAATATTATAAATTTTGCTATTATGATTGAAAACTAACTTCATCTTTCAATTGCCAGATGACGCTAGTCACCTAATACCTTCACTTCGGTTGCAATGGGTGGGAAAACCTCTCGACGCTGGTCAATTGGGGTATGGAGAACAGTGCCTACGTTCTTTCCGATGAGGCTCCAATAAGAGCCGAAAATCGCGATTCAGGGGACTAGACTGCGCTCCGTATTCTAATTGAAAAGTAAGATTGTTTTGCCTTCGCATTGCAACTGAATAAAAATGGTATACATATTTATTTTATAGTCGTATTACTCCGTAGAGTAACCAGGTGCATTTTCCGTTGGAACTTTATCGAGCTGCACACGGGGGATGTGAATTGCATAGTGTAGAATTCCTTCCCTTTGTCTTCACTGCAGCATACATTTGGCTTGCAAATTGTAGAAGCCTTGGAGGTGTTACCAGGGAAATGTACCAATAAGTTTTCAATTTAAAAATCTTTTAGTAATATTTTTAATATTTTCAATACTATTAATTTTGCTATTATGATTGAAAACTAACTTCATCTTTCAATTGCCAGATGACGCTAGTCACCTAATACCTTCACTTCGGTTGCAATGGGTGGGAAAGCCTCTCGACGTTGGTCAATTGGGGTATGGAGAACAGTGCCTACGTTCTTTCCGATGAGGCTCCAATAAGAGCCGAAAATCGCGATTCAGGGGACTGGACTGCGCTCCGTATTCTAATTGAAAAGTAAGATTGTTTTGCCTTCGCATTGCAACTGAATAAAAATGGTATACATTTTTATTTTTGTAAATAAATACTTTATACAGGGTGTCCAATTAAGTCTGCACCAGATGGGAAATTTTTTTTGGTTTTAGGAAAAATATTTTCCGCTTTGTATACTCTCTTTCCCATCTCAAGCTCTGTTTGTTTTATTCTGTTCGTAAGCAATTTGGCACATTGTACTTTGCTGTTGCCGTTGTTTATATTTTTGCAAATACATCGAGACTTCATTACTCTTTCTTATCTTCCGACATCACACTTCTAGCCTTCTTCTATTTTCTTTTTCCATTTTTATGGCTTTTCCAGTCTTCTTGTTGTTCTGAAGATATTTTCTTGTGGCATTTTTGTAATTAACTATTTTTAATGGGAAATAAGCCACAATTTTATTAAAAAAAAAAATTTTATTAACGTTTCTACGTCCAAATCGGATGCCGTTGTCAAAATACAACAAATATTAATGAATTAAACAAAAATGTTGTTGCTTAGTAAAAAATTCTTCTAATAATTTATTTAATCTGACTCATATCGGCAATTCAGACATACAGGGTGCTTGGTAAAGAATGGGCCATAGCTTAACCTTAGATTCCTGAGCTTAAAATAGGTCGATTTAAGCTAACTTACCTTAATATAAAAGTTGATAATATCCTAAATACAGGGTGTCAAAGTTAAACTTTTATTTTATTTATTTTTGAATATTTCCTGACAGGCATGGGACAATAACACGAAATTTGGTAAGTGGTGCTGGTATTGTACAATTTACTAAATTCTGTTAAACAAACGTTTCTGTCTACTACCAGAGGCGTACGACGGGGAACATGAATAGTTGACCCTCCTACGCTACTGGCGGAATTGCTATTTTAGTGCAATTTTTTGAGTCTCCAATACTTTTTATGTAAAAAACATACTCTTCATTCGTAACGATAAAGCCATTAATTTTCGAGATATTTGAAGCTAAAAACGAAGGAGCATAATACATTAATCAAAATAAGTGTGCTTTTCATTTTTAACTTCAAATATCTCGAAAACTCGTGACTTTATCGTTACGAATGAAGAGTATATTATTCGCATAAAAAGTATTGGAGAATGTAAGAATTATGCTAAAATAGCAGTTTCATCAGTGGCGTAGAATGTAGGAAGGGTCAACCATCCACTTTCCCCTGTCGTACGCCTCTGGTATTAACCACAAACGATTATTTAACATAATTTAGTAGGATGTACAGTACCTACACTTTGTGCCAAGTACCATAAGGATATGTCAAATAGTTTTATAGTATCGGGCACACATAGTTCTTAAAGTTTAAAATAAAGAATAAATTATTTAAAAAAAAGAATACTCTAAAATAATTTGATATATCCGTGTGATACTTGGCAGAAAGTGTAGGCACTGTACATCCTACTAAATTATGTTGAGTAATCGTTTCTGGCTACTACCAGAGGCGTACGACAGAGGAAAGTGAATGATTGACTCTTCCCAAATTCTACGCCACTGATGAAACTGCTATTTTAGCATAATTTTTAGATTCTCCAATACTTTCTATGCAAATAATATACTCTTCATTCGTAACGATAAAGTCATGAGTTTTCGAGATATTTGAAGTTAAAAATGAAAAGGTACACTTATTTTGATTAATGTATTATGATCCTTCGTTTTTAGCTTTAAATATCTCGAAAACTAATGGCTTTATCGTTACGAATGAGGAGTATGTTTTTTACATAGAAAGTATTGGAGAATCAAAAAGTTGCACTAAAATATCAATTCCGCCAGTGGCGTAGAATTTGGGAAGGGTCAACCATTCACGTTCCCCAGTCGTACGCCTCTGGTAGTAGCCAGAAACGTTTGTTTAACATAATTTAGTAGATGTTACAATACCAGCACCACTTACCAAATTTCGTGTTGTTGTCCCATGCCTGTCAGGAAATATTCAAAAATAAATAAAATAAAAGTTTAACTTTGACAACCTGTATCTCGGTTATTATCAACTTTTGTACTAAGGTAAGTTAGCTTAAATCGACCTATTTTAAGCTCAGGAATCTAAGGTTAAGCTATGGCCTATTCTTTACCAAACACCCTGTATATTATACATTTTAAAGTAGAAGACTTTAAAATGATATTTATAAATTGCGTTCCTGGGACGACTTTACTGAAAGATAGTTCATTCGATTACATGAAATCAACCCCAACTCAAGAATATCCGTCACAAAAATATCATAGCATGAGATCTTTCTTTAAAAAGACAAGCACATGCAAGGTCACAGTAAAATTCTCGCGTTAGAGATTCAAGGGTAACTTGAAAATCTTAAATAGAAACTCCCAGTTTCTATTGCAGATTTGGATTCCTTGCGTAAAAGAAAGCAACTTTTATTTGAGACTTTTTTCGAATTGTGCTAAGATGGCGCTATAATCGGAAAAAACGATTTATCGTGATAGCATAGGTAAATTATAGAAACGGTCTAATATCTCTAGAAATACACCTACAAATGAAAAACTAAAAAAAATGTGTTCAATATTTTTCAAAAACCTATCGAATAACACCAAAAATGACTTTCCATCCTACCCCCGGAAGGTGGAGCCCCTACTCTAAAATCTTAAATAGGAGCCCCCATTTTTTATTGCAGTTTTGGATTCCTCATGAAAGAATAAATAATATTTATTCGAAACATTTTTAGGAATGTTGATAGATGGCGCTAATAAATCGTATTTTTCCGATTATAGCGCCATCTATCAACAATTTTAAAAAATGTCTCGAATAAATGTTACTTATTTTTTCATGAGAAATCCAAGTCTGTTATTAAAAATGGGGTTCCTATTTAAGTTTTTGGAGTTACCCCCCACTCCACCTCCAGGGAGTCTGGTGGAAAGTCATTTTTGGTGTCATTCGATAGATTTTTGAAAAATATTAAACACATAATTTTTGGTTTTTCAATTTGGAAGTGTATTTCACAAGATATTAGACCGTTTCTATAATTTCCCTATGGTATCACAAAAAATAGTTTTTTCCGATTATAGCGCCATTTATTCACAATTCAAAAAAAATGTCTTAAATAAAAGTTTCTTTGTTTTGCCTAAGGAATCTAAATCTGCAATAAAACTGGGGATTTATATTTAAGATTTTAAAGTTACCCCCACCCCTCCTTTAGGGGGTTCGATAGATTTTTAAAAAATATTGAACAAGTATTTTTCAGTTTTTCGATCCGATGTTCAGTTCGCGAAATATTTGACCGTTCCGTTAGTTTTGGGAAACCCTGTATAAATAATACTAAAATATAAAATATGTACTAACTCGATATGTTATTGACTTACTAATCGTGGTATTTTCTTTCTATTGACATCCTCTTTTAGTATGGGTAACCACATCCTACTGCATTCTACCGAGAAATTTGCGACACAATTGGTTTCATTTAGCATAATTAGAGACGCTTCTTTGATTTTTCTCTTTTTACTATCTGTTTCTTTCAGGACTATACTTGAATATCTCCACTGAACTCTATGTTCATTGTCCCATGCATGTTGAGATATTTGAGATCTATCAAATTCTCTATTTTTAATATAAGATTGATGTTCACTTATTCTAACGTTTAATGGTCTGGACGTTTCACCTAATTTTCACTTTGTGAATGCGAACAATTTTATTTAGGTGAAACATCAAGACCATTAAACGTTAGAATAAGTGAACATCAGTCTTATATTAAAAATAGAGGATTTGATAGATCTCAAATATGTCAACACGCATGGGATAATGAACATAGGGTTCAGTTGAGAGATTCAAGTATAGTCCTGAAAGAAACAGATAGTAAAAAGAGAAAAATCAAAGAAGCGGCTCTAATTATGCTAAATGAAACCAGTTGTGTCGCAAATGCAGTAGGATGTGGTTACCCATACTAAAAGAGGAAGTCAATAGAAAGAAAATACCACGATTAGTAAGTAAATAACATATCGAGTTAGTACATACTTTATATTTTAGTCTTATTTATATATCTATGCATTATTAATAATATTTATAATTCAAAATAACATAATATGTACATATTATTAAGGTCAAAGTTTCGTATTAGTTTTGAGAGTAAAATAAAGTAAGACCTAATACTTACGATGTCGGGATAGTATCACGAGATTCTTTCCTGGTTTTCCCTCGTGATTTACTATGGAATCTCTAACTCGAGAATTTTACTGGCAGCTTGTCTTTTTAAAGACAGATCACATGCTATGATTATTTTGTGACGGATATTCTTGAGTTGGGGTTGATTTCATGTAATCGAATGAACTATCTTTCAGTAAAGTCGTACCAGGAACGCAACTCATAAATATTGGCAATATCATTTTAAAGTCTTCTACTTTAAAATGTATAATATACAGGGTGAGTTTTTAGTGCGGGATCGGTCGATAATTCCATTATGTTATAGAATATCGAAAAAAGTTATTTAGAAAAAATATAGGCAATGATATTCTCCACGCTTGGAAAATATGTCCATTTCTACAGGGTGATCAATAACAGCGTGGCATATCAAACATATAATTTTTTAAATGGGACACCCTATATATTTTTTCATATTTATATTCCCCTCATAATTCTTGTTCATAAAATGTAGGGTTTTGCATTACTATACAGAGTATTTAACAAGTTATGACCATTTTTATTTCGAAATCCCTATGAGATTAACACCCTGTATATAAAGAACTAATTCATAGACCATAATTTGTTTTATGTAGCAAGATAAACAATATACTGTAGTTTTTATATTAAGTCCAATTGAAATCATTGATGAATGTTTGTATACAGGGTGAACTACAAAACCCAATTACGATTTTCTCTATTTTAAATAAATCACCCTATATTTTATTTTTAAAAATATCGTATTTATTATACTCTTTCATTTTTATATAGTGTTCCCTATACTTAAACTTATTACTTTCGGAGATATTTTTAGTTTTCTTCAAATTTCAGGAATACATTCAATTTTTCTAGTAGAAATAAGTTGGTATTGAATGAGAATTAAACAAAATTATTTTTATTCAATAAATAACTAACACAAAATATAAACCACAGCAATATGCAATGAATGTATCAAAAAATGTGATATTAAGGAATTATCATATTTCCCTATATACAAGAATCATACAATTCCTACAAAAAAAATATAGGTATCTTGTGTATAATAAAATTACAAGATTATTTTTATTTAATAAACAACTCACACAAAACATAAATCAAAACAACATACAACTAATTTAATAGTTTTTAGATTATTATATCAACAGCATTCTAAGCCAAGAAGTTTTTAGCAACACATTCCTAATTGCAGATTTTGACCCGCAGTTATTAATAATATAATTTTCATATTAAATTTCATTAATATGCATAAAGAAATCCCTACTTTGATAACACTCAAACTAGATGATCTATAAATGTTTAAGGTGATATAGTTAGAGATTATGTGATTGGTCCACATTTTTTGACGGTTGAGGTTTTTATACGACGGTGCTTCAGTTCTTCCAAAATTGATTTTTTTCAAGTGGGGCTATATAAAAACCTTGTATACCAGAAGCATCCAACAACGCTTCATGATATGAAAAATAGAATTAAAGAAGCTTTTAATAATATTGACTTACAAAGAAATGTGGCTCCGTCATTTGAATATCGGTTACAAAATTGCATAGACGTCGAAAGTGGTCATTTTCAACATTTATTTTAAACTTATATCCTTAACATCACATTAATTGATACATTCATTAAATTTTGTTATGGTTTATTATTTTTTTGTTAGTTATTTATTGAATGAAAATATTTGTTATATTATTACATTATACTTATTTGTTAAGTTATTTATATTTATAAGAATTGAATGTATTCCCGGCAAATGAAGAAAACTAAACATATCTCAGAAACTAATAACTTTAGGTATGGGAGATGCTATATAAAAATGAAAGAGTGTCATAAATACAATATTTATAAAAAATAAAATATAGGGTGATCTATTAAAAAAAATTGAGAAAATCGTAATTTTGTTTTGTAGTTTAAAAGTGCTTATAAAAATGAATGTTCTACTAAAAAATTTTTGGCTTAGAATGCTGTTGATATACCAATCTAACAACTGAAGACATAAGTGGATAAAGGTCATATGTCACATTTTTTGAGAAAATTGTTTTATTAGGTTTTTGTTCTTCTATTATGCTGTTTAACCTTTTAAAATTTTAAAATTACCTATTTTTAGCAAAATAAAAATAACAGGAAGGTATTAAAGCAATATGTCACACGATGATTTTCGAATTGTAGTGGATAAAGGTATTATGTCCAAAATTGCGTTTGGACATAATACTTTTATCCACGTGAAATTTGTAAATTTGAAAAATTTTCTACCATTTACCATTTGGATGAAGGTAATATGTCCACAAAATTTAAATTTGGCTTAATGTAACTTTTTTTAAATTAAATTTAAAGTGAAAAAAAAAGTACCTTCAGATACCTGTTTAAAAAAGTATAGCAATGCAAATTTATAAAACAAATAATTAACTTGAAACAAAAGACACTAAAATGCTCATTACTCAAAAACATAATTTTGTGACATATGACCTTTATCCACTTATGTCTTCAACTGTTACCTCAGTTGTATATTGCTTTAATTTATGTTTCATGTAAGTTATTTATTGAAAAAAAATATCTTGTTATATTATTATATACAACAAAAGTTTTTTTTTTAGGAATTTTACGATTCTTGTATATTGAAGCGTTTTACATGTCTGCTCATATGGGAACAAGGAAAGACTATCTATAGAGATACTGGGGGGTAAGAATGGGGCTAAAGAAGAAGAAGCAGACACATAAAGCCTCGTTGCGGGACGGCAGCTCATTTGTTGTGCGGGAGCTAGGTCGTAGATTCATTAGGGAGGGTGAAGGGGTGTTAAGATGACTACACTACCATAACTAAATACATAAGGGTACTTACTCTGACTAGAGGATCTTTCTACTATTTAACAAAAAGGGACGCCGTTTGAAATAAATCCTCTATTTCACCTATGGGTACTTACTGGATACTTTCTTACTTACGGGTACCAATCGGGGGGACAATCATCATTGATTCCTCTTTGGGGTTACATTGGGACAACATCTTTCCTTATTATTGGCTTCTATGCCATATTCTTTCTTTTCTCCTGAACTAAAACTTTCATACAGTTGCATTAGTTTTCTGTTAAAATTTTTCCAAAGGCTACAGAAATGAGATGATAGATACACTTTCACAAACATTTATTTAAAACTTTACGGTGGTTTTTTTTTTTTAAACAAACAAAAAAACTTTTAACAGGAAATGATTTTACAGGACAAAATATCTACAAATCTTTTACATTACAAAAAAATCTTCAATTTAACATAACAAAAGAATGACAAAAGAACTTGTTGGACAGTGTATGTCAAAACAAAATTTTGACGCAGCTGTCAAAGGTCAAAGTCACTGTCATTTTAATTTACAAGTTGCATCATGAAAGCACAAACAACTATTATTTTTCAAAACTCTTTACCAACAAAAATATTTATCCATTTGGGATCCTTGCAAAATTTAAAAAAATATATCATACCATATTTAAACAAAATCCTTTATCACACGTCACAAACTACACGGAAAGGGGGTTCATCTACAAACAAACAGGGTCATCGACCTGAGGTGGGCTTCATGGCTTCCTTTTTATTTCGGGGCAATCAACTGGATAAACATCACGGGACTGGAACTCAAAATGTCTACATCAGGACATCAATCGGGACTCGGAAGACTTCATTTAAACAGGAACTTGGACAAGATACAGGGACTTCATACCACGCCGGCGTATAGTACTGCGTCACAACTCAAACACAGTGTAAGAGCACCCAACTTCACTACGGGGTAAAAAAAACATCGTGCCCTCACACTAGATCTTCCAGAACGACATACTATACCCTTTACCGGCGGATAACAAAAGGCACCACGCCCTTTTGGGGTGAGTCGGCAAGCGATCTTCACGCTTGAAGAAATCAAACCGGACTGATCTGCGCTTCGGTCTGAAGCCACAGATCGGGGAAAATACGACGGAAGTACCGAGCGATTTTGATCCTTAGGGATGCTTAGTTGACAAAAACTCAACTTTCAGTTCAAGATTTGTTCTAGAAAGTTCATCTACGCATTAGAACTGTACTTTTGTCAACACTTCTTACAAATTCTGTTTTTGCGTCTCAAATAAACAGGAATCTTGTAACACATTGAAATGTTGCTGCAATACTTCATGGCTGTATACAGGGTCGGCTTGGGATCTTATAATGATATTGAACTTCACAAAATAAATTAAAAAAATAGACATTCTTTTTGGGAATTGGGATATTAAATTAATGTTGGAGTTTTTTCAAACGTTACAAAGCCTCCGCGCAAAAGAGAAACCTGGATAAGATTATCCAGTTTTCGATAACAAACAGAAAAAAATCCAACATGGACATCTTAGGTGTGACAGGACAACAATATCAAAATATTTAGATAATGGCTAGTGGGGATTAAACAAAACAAAAAAGTCGTTAGGGATTGGGCTAGCGTGCCATCAATCGCCAGACTCTTTAAAGTCGAGTAGACTTAAATGTTTCTTGACTCTACAAAGAACTGTAGGTGACAAGAGTTTCTGTGCCTTGGGAAAGAAACTAAACTTGTGCCCTGTGTGGACCTCGCTGACATCCACAGCAGTAACACAAGTGACATACCAGGGCAGACACAGCCTTGTCACCTCGTTGCCTAACCGCGAGCGGTTCTCAAAAACTAAAAAAAATCATTTGAGCTCTAGGCTCAGCAGATAGGCATCTGCCTAAACTCCACTAAACGCCTAGCGAGTTTCAGGGAATTTTGTTGGCAACGGTTCAGCAAAAATGAGGATTTAGACAATCCAATCTAAATACCTCAGTGAGACAAAATCTCACCAACAACTTACTTCAACAACTCATTCAAACAAAACAGGGCTAGACAAAAGGGTATATGACAACAACAAGGACTAAAATCAAGACAATATTAACAAGGGGGGAGGGGGGATACGTGTGACAACAACAAAAGACCGAAAAGACTAGTATACTGGGTTCAAACAGGATATCAAACTTTTTAAACAAGACTAAGGGAAATGAACGCAACATATGATATAGAGAACACTACATCATTACGTTTTCAATCAACAGTCCAATCCAGGACATAAGAACCTTTCATGAACGTTCACTAGACAACTCTCTCATTTTCAAATCACAAGCTGGGGAAAGACTTCATTTTCAAAACAGGGCTACACTTCACTTTTTGAAACAGGGGATAGACTTCATTTTTCAAGACAGGGGGGTTGGGCTTTACTTTTCAAAACTGGGGATAGACTTACTTTTCAAAACTGGGGGCATTTCATTTCTCAAGACTGGGGGTGGACTTTATTTTTCAAAACGGGGGGCTACTTTTTCAAAACAGGGGGTGAAAGCAACACGCAAGGGGAAGACCAAAGGGACATTGGAAAGTATGACAGTTCTGACGAACAACCGCTTCCATTTATCGACCGAAAGCAAGCTTCACCTGTACTCAACGCGGCCAGATCCTAACCTCACCAGCCTTGTCACAGCTTCTGCTCTTGGCCTACTTTCAATCAACAAAGAGAAGAGAGGTCAACTAACTATTCGCCAAAAAAAATCAAACCCCAGCACGGACACGGGCTAACAGACAACACGGGCTAATAGACAACACGGGCTAATAGACAACACGGGCTAATAGACAACACGGGCTAATAGACAACACGGGACAACAGACAATGGGCTCTAAAACTTCCAGACAAAACAGGGATAGACAAACAAACAGACAACAACATACTTTTTGACTTCTAGATATACTCAGGGGCTTACAAACACAAACAATATTGAAATTTGGTTCCTATATGAGCTCACACGGGATAAGACATTTCTTGCTCCGACTACTAATGAAAGTGTTCACAGATAGCTGAACAACACTTCCTTCATCACGAGTATTACACTTGTGACATGTCAGATACAAAAAGACATACTTCATTCACGGGGGGACTTCAACTACTTCACTGGGGGGGAGACTTCAACTACTACTTCACGGGCTCTTTTTAACTAACCTCTGGCATCCTTTTGACACCTACAAAGATAGATTAGTCAAAAAAAAAAAAAAAACAAGGGGCAACACAGACAAGGGGGGGGCTTTTTCAGGGGCTAACTTCTACACTTCAAGACAGTTATTCTCAAACAGTGTCGACAGAGAACGCTATCTTCAAATCTAAAAGTGACAGCTTTTCTCCTGGCTGCTTGAAAAAAACACAGAAGTGGGGGGCCTCTCCACGGTTTCCCTCTTCACTTCTTCACGGGGCCACTTCTCAAGGGGATGACTTCTCAATGGGATGACTTCTCCAACTAACCTGTGGCATGACATACACCAACAGAGATAGGCTTCGCTGGAAAAACAAGGGACTACTCTCACACAGACTATACGGGGCTAAGCTCATACACGGACCATACCAACAACATCACACATCTAATCAAATGACCAAATCAATAAATCACAAAAAACGATTATTCTGTAAAAAAACTGTTGATCTATAGGAATACATGCAAAAAATACAACATACTGTTATACTTCATAATTGGATTCAATATTCAAAATATTTAACGTTACTTTTAATCAAAATTTTCAAAAAAATTTTACGTTACTTTTTTATTCAACTGTTTGTCTATATATATTTCATCAATATTTTCAAAAAAATTCAAATCAATGCTTTCATCATGGGTACAATATCAATACAATACAGTTAGTACGCTACAATAACATACAATTCTGTTCTACGATACTTACAATACAATACAATACCAGTATACATATGGGGTTACAAGTTAAATACACTATGATGTATGAAATGGTACATGCCCATACAATCAACAGCACGACCAAATCAACATCACAACAAAATGTGTACATACTTACACCTCTTTGGAAAAATTATTAACTTTTGCAACAAAAACTACAAAAATGGGCTCTTTCATGGGGACTAGCAGACTGAAACAGTTTCGGGGGCACTAACAGACATGAAACAGTTTCTGGGGGCAAGACAAGAGGAATCTGGGCTAAACTACATGGGAAGACTTGGGCGATATTTACTCGGGTCAAACTTCAGGGTGTACGTTACAAATGTAACACTAAGTGGGGGGTGGCTAAAGACATTGGGGACTAGTAGATAGGCTAACTACTAGTTGAACATGTCTACAAGCTAGACTTGTAACAATGGGCATACAAAACATGACACGAGTCGAGCTTCCATGTTATCGGAAACACCTGCACCACAAACTGAGATCGGCTACCCAAGACGGGCACTGCCTAACAGTTGTAGTACAAATGAGACCGAAAGGAGGCTAAAAGGACATGGTAGTGGGAACATGCAAATGGGGTCTGAGGGAGGCCAAAAAAAGTACAGGCCCCACGTTGCCGGGGCCATTTGAAGCATTCAACTGGACAAGACAACTACTGGATACTGAAGGAGGCAGAAAAATGAATCGGCCTCACACGTTGGGCGACATTTGATGCATTTTACATACAACTGGAGCCGGAAGGAGGCCAAAAATGAGTCGAGCCACACACGTTGGGCGCAATTTGATGCGTTTTGCGCCCCACACGTTGGGCGCAATTTGCTGCATTTAACATGTCTGCTCATATGGGAACAAGGAAAGACTATCTATAGAGATACTGGGGGGTAAGAATGGGGCTAAAGAAGAAGAAGCAGACACATAAAGCCTCGTTGCGGGACGGCAGCTCATTTGTTGTGCGGGAGCTAGGTCGTAGATTCATTAGGGAGGGTGAAGGGGTGTTAAGATGACTACACTACCATAACTAAATACATAAGGGTACTTACTCTGACTAGAGGATCTTTCTACTATTTAACAAAAAGGGACGCCGTTTGAAATAAATCCTCTATTTCACCTATGGGTACTTACTGGATACTTTCTTACTTACGGGTACCAATCGGGGGGACAATCATCATTGATTCCTCTTTGGGGTTACATTGGGACAACATCTTTCCTTATTATTGGCTTCTATGCCATATTCTTTCTTTTCTCCTGAACTAAAACTTTCATACAGTTGCATTAGTTTTCTGTTAAAATTTTTCCAAAGGCTACAGAAATGAGATGATAGATACACTTTCACAAACATTTATTTAAAACTTTACGGTGGTTTTTTTTTTTTAAACAAACAAAAAAACTTTTAACAGGAAATGATTTTACAGGACAAAATATCTACAAATCTTTTACATTACAAAAAAATCTTCAATTTAACATAACAAAAGAATGACAAAAGAACTTGTTGGACAGTGTATGTCAAAACAAAATTTTGACGCAGCTGTCAAAGGTCAAAGTCACTGTCATTTTAATTTACAAGTTGCATCATGAAAGCACAAACAACTATTATTTTTCAAAACTCTTTACCAACAAAAATATTTATCCATTTGGGATCCTTGCAAAATTTAAAAAAATATATCATACCATATTTAAACAAAATCCTTTATCACACGTCACAAACTACACGGAAAGGGGGTTCATCTACAAACAAACAGGGTCATCGACCTGAGGTGGGCTTCATGGCTTCCTTTTTATTTCGGGGCAATCAACTGGATAAACATCACGGGACTGGAACTCAAAATGTCTACATCAGGACATCAATCGGGACTCGGAAGACTTCATTTAAACAGGAACTTGGACAAGATACAGGGACTTCATACCACGCCGGCGTATAGTACTGCGTCACAACTCAAACACAGTGTAAGAGCACCCAACTTCACTACGGGGTAAAAAAAACATCGTGCCCTCACACTAGATCTTCCAGAACGACATACTATACCCTTTACCGGCGGATAACAAAAGGCACCACGCCCTTTTGGGGTGAGTCGGCAAGCGATCTTCACGCTTGAAGAAATCAAACCGGACTGATCTGCGCTTCGGTCTGAAGCCACAGATCGGGGAAAATACGACGGAAGTACCGAGCGATTTTGATCCTTAGGGATGCTTAGTTGACAAAAACTCAACTTTCAGTTCAAGATTTGTTCTAGAAAGTTCATCTACGCATTAGAACTGTACTTTTGTCAACACTTCTTACAAATTCTGTTTTTGCGTCTCAAATAAACAGGAATCTTGTAACACATTGAAATGTTGCTGCAATACTTCATGGCTGTATACAGGGTCGGCTTGGGATCTTATAATGATATTGAACTTCACAAAATAAATTAAAAAAATAGACATTCTTTTTGGGAATTGGGATATTAAATTAATGTTGGAGTTTTTTCAAACGTTACAATATTAGGGAAATATGATAATTTCTTAATATCACATTTATTGGTATATTTACTGCATATTGCTATGGTTTATATTTTGTGTTAGTTATTTATCTAATAAAAATAATTTTGTTTAATTATCACTCAATACTAACTTATTTCTACTAGAAAAATTGAATGTATTCCCGAAATTTGAGGAAAACTAAAAATATCTCGGAAAGTAATCAGTTTAGATATAGTGAATGCTATATAAAAATGAAAGAGTATATCAAATACAATAATGTTGAAAAATAAAATATAGGGTGATCTATTTAAAAAAATACAGAAAATCGTAATTTGGTTTTGTAGTTCACCCTGTATACAAATATTCGTCAATGATGTGAATTGGACTTAATTTAAAAACTACAGTATATTGTTTATCTTATTACATAAAAGAAATTATTGTCTACGAATTACTTCTTTATATACTTATATATATATATATATATATATATATATATATATATATATATATATATATATATATATATATATATATATATATATATATATATATATATAGAATCTCATAGTGATTTCGAAATAAAAATGGTCATAACTTGTTAAATACTCTGTAGAGTAATGCAAAACCATATATTATATGAACAAGAATTATGAGGGGAATATAAATATGAAAAAATATATAGGGGGTCCCATTTAAAAAATTATATGTTTGATATACCACGCAGTTACTGATCACCCTGTAGAAATGGATATATTTTCCAAGCGTGGAAAATATCATTGTCTACATTTTTTTTAAATAACTTTTCTCGATATTTTATACCATAATGGAGTTATCGACCGATCCCCCACTAAAAACTCACCCTGTATGTCTGAATTGCCGATATAAATGAGCCAGATTAAAATTATTAGAAGAATTTTTTACTAAGCAACAACATTTTTGTTTAATTCATTAATATTTTTTGTATTTTGAAAACGGCATTCGATTTGGACGTCGAAACGTTAATAAAATATTTTTTTTAATAAAAATGTGACTTATTTCCCATTAATAATAATTAATTCCAGTCTTCTATACTACATTTACAATGATGATGCAGTAGAAATAAACAAACCAAGACACGTTAAATGCTACTAGGAGCACTCCCGAAGTCCCGAATCATAATTTACAATGAATATACATTGTAAATTTCAAATCATGATTTCCAAAGTTTATACATTGTAAATTATTATTCGGGAGTGCTCCTAGTAGCATTTAACGTGTCTTGGTTTGTTTATTTCTATTGCATCTTGATTGTAAATTTAGATTAGTTTCTTTTGATTTATTAATTTCCCAGGTACATGTTTTGATTTGTTGTCTTGTTATCCTTTTTTTTTCTCATCTATTCGACTATTTTTATTACTAGATATATGTATGTTTGTATGATAAGGTTGACCAGCTTTTTGGATAGCATTGGTATTAACCCCATTTTTTGATAAATTATCATTTAAGTCATAGACGTCTAGCTCTGTAGACAAAATTCTGCATCTGCTTATGATAAGGCACCATCACGGTTAACAGTACAAGTCTCTGGCCAAATGTAGGTAGTTTCCTATAGCGGCTTTCACTTCATACATGGATCACATATGGAATTGCAGTATGTTTAGCTGCTTCTGGTACAATACCATATTGATTGACAGCCGAAATCCCTGGCAAAATGTTGTTAACTTCCTGTAGAAGTTTTTGTTTCTTACTGGATGGAGAAGAAATGGTTATCTTAAACTGCCCTCACAGACGAACAGACGAGGAATTATTTTCGTGTGAAATACTGACAAATTCTTGGAAAGCTGTTTGTAATAATAACTTCCGTCTAGAAGACATTCTGAAAAAAATATTGTATAATTATTGAATTATCTTATTTATGATTAACTTTTCGACATAAATGGATAAATGTACATAAACAAAAATAGTAGATTTTATACAATTTTGATTTCTTTTATTTTTTGTGCTACAATCAACATTTAAAGATCTACGCCTATGACAAGACTAACGAGACTGCTAGTTTCTTCGAGACTTCCACACTACTATTTTCTCTTAACTCGGAAATATCGACCGCATGAAAAAAATTGTACCTAAAGCACTAAAGGCAAGAATTATAAACTTTTGGGCAGCTCAAAAACGAGATTCACAATTCAATAATTATGCTCTCCACCGCCCCCCCCCCTCACAAACTATTTTCCTCTTTAACTCGGAAAATATCGATCGCATAAAAGAAATTGTAGGAAATAGGAAATCACATTTGGAACAATTTCAGTTCCTACAATTTTTGTCGAAAGAAAATGGCGGAGATATTGAGCAACAACGGTTCTCCTTTTAAATCAAGATGGCCGCTGAGACAACGGCGGAATTTAGTCGCAATTTTAAATTTACTCTATTTTTGACCCCCTAAAGGTTCAAATAATAAAATTTCGGGCAGCTCGCAATGGTCAAATGCTATCCCGACTGTAATAATTTAAGGAGTGAATTATAACATGCAAATCACTTGCTCTACTTTTGTGATACATGTATTGTCCTGTATTTATATGTACAGTTGAGTCCATGGTTATTTACCCGTGCGTCATTTAAAGCATATGAAATAAGTCGGAAATTTACTTCACTCAACAGCAATGTACAGAAAGTGGCACTGCTCCGACCACGGTTTATATTATAAAATTTGATGTTATCAAAATATTTTCTTTTTGTAATTTTTTCACTTTTGCGGAAACTTAAACAAAACCATTCCAAGTGTGTGAGTGAGGTTAACTTTATATGTATATTAATGGCAAAATAACATACATTTACCATAAAATTTCAAATTTTAATCTAAAATATTAGTTATGAAAACAACTCTTTGTGTAATATAAATAGCTTCTAAATGCAAAAACAGGACAAAAAGAGCAAAAAATCCAACAAACTGATAGCCACAAGCAAACAAACCATAAACGTCACAAATTGTATTTAAATTGAGTCTAGAGCGTTCATAAAAATAACATGCGTCTTACTAAATAACATGCGGTATCTAGTTTGTCTTTAGTGTCATGCGTGGAAGACAATGATGCTAGATAAAACGTATATATTTTATCTCGCCAGGTATTAATGACGCACGGGTAAAGAACCATGGACTTAACTGTACCTACCTGTATTTTTTCAATTTCATAACAAAAGTAATTCATTTCAGGTGTTTTTCTTTGGAAACGTCATGCATTGGGGAGGAGGTTTTATAATTTTTGATAAAATATGTAGAGTAAATGATAAAAACTTTAGCGTACTATTCGTTATACTTTTTTCGTCAATCATGTTTGCTATTCTGTCGGCCACTAGAGCCGTTAAGAATGTATTAGCTTCACCTATGGCTGTAACAGTGGATGAAAAATCTGAAAATTTCGTTTTTAACGCCCAATATTTTAAGGTAAGTGTTCTTTTTATTATGTAATGTTTATTTACGGCTAATTTTTTACAATACTTCATCTTAAAGGGTACCTCATTTGATATGCAAAATGCCCTCTCTCCAAGAATTAAATTTTTTTCATTTTTTTACGTTCTATGTCATTAACAAATAAGACATCGCCATTTTAACCCTCCAACCCCCTTCCCCCACCGCCAAAAAGTAATTTTTTCGTTTATATTTTTTTAGATGAGATGCAATAAATTTAAAAATTAAAAAAATTCACACATACAGGGTGTCCAGAAACTCTACCGACAAACGAAGACAGGAGATTCCTCAGATAATTTTAAGATAATTTAACCCAATTCACCTAGTCCGAAAATGCTTCCTAAGGGAGCTAGAGCTCTTTGAAGCTGGCGTCATATAATTAGTGTTTCTTAAATACCTCCAGAACGCGTCTATTTAGAAAAACGAAAATTGGTACGCTTATTTACTTTCTAGAAATGAATCGATTCCATTCATTGCAAATTTCTAGTACCGGTCATAGGCGTCCGTTTTGGGTACGGCAACGGTTATTTTATCGCCTAACTTTTTTGTCTTTAATTTTTAAGCATTCTTGACTCTGAATTATTAAATTGTGAGGTATTCTAGTACTAAAAGGTACTCTTACTTTAAGTCGATAGGATACACCGTTTTCTAGAAAAATCGATTTGAAAATTTTTCGTTCTTTGAATTTAAAACAAGAGATTAAAAAAAACTTTTAGAAAGATGAAAACTGGTACATTTATTTATATTCCAGAAATTAATCCATTTCATTAATGGCGAATTTCTAGTACCGGTCATAGGCGTCTGTTTTGGGTAGGTCAACAGTTATTTTATAGCATAACTTTATTGTCTTTAATTTTTAAGTATTTTTGACACTAGATTATTCAATTATGAGATATTCGAGTACTAAAAGTTACTCTTGCTTTAAGTTGGTAAAATACATCGTTTTTTTTTTTCAATTTTTTTCAATTTTTTTTTCAAATTCCCAAAACTACAAACTTTCAAATCGATTTTTCTAGAAAACGGTGTGTCCAACCGAAAGTAAGAGTACCTTTTAGTAGTATGTATTTAGAAGACAAAAAAGTTATGCGATAAAATAACCGTTGTCCTACCCAAAACATTGTCCTTCGCTTTCGCTTTTCAGAGTTGGCGATTTAAATATAGATGGTAAAAGTGTTTTTGGTCCCACTAGTGCGGCATATTCGTGCAAATATTATAAGAATTGCACATTTAATGATACAAGCATATAATTCGGTCCACATATACTGCACATATAAAGGTACAAGTTTAGATATGAGGCCATCTCAGATTTTGCCTTTTACAAAAATGGCGGTAATTCAAAATGGGCGACTGTACATATGTGACTAATAGCACGATATCTTTTGAATGAAAAGTCCGATCTCAACCAAATTTGCTACATAGGTTCCTTTTGTGATTTACAAGATCGATATCGTGAACTGGAAGAATCGGTTTACCAGAAGTTATGTTTTATCTGGTTTCTCATGTAAAACTATTTTATATTATGTAAATAATTTATTTTCAATTTTTTCGCCCTGTATATATTAATTTTTCAAAATGATAATACCACCATTAAAAAGAGCGTAAGAATATGTTTTAGGAAATATTTTGAACTTTTTAGTTATGGTAATTACCATTTAATAAATGCATAACGTATCTTCACATGTACCTATGTGTGATAGATTCGTGCAAATATTATAAGAATTATTGTAAATTTAATGGTAGAAGCATATAATTTGGACCACATATACTAGATATACAAAAGTTCAAATTTAGATATGAGGCCATCTCAAATTTTGCCTTTTACAAAAGTGGCGAGCATTAAAAATGGCGGCTGTAGATATGTGTCTAATAGCACGATAACTTTTAAACGAAAAGTCCGATTTCAGCCAAATTTGGCACCAAGGTTCTTTTTTTTGATGAGTAAGGTTTAGGTTTTGAACCGGAAGGATCGGTTTACCAGAAGTTGTGTTTTTACTGTTTTTATTTAAAAATATGTTGTTTTTTTTTTCAATTCTTCCACCCTGTATATATTAATTTTTCAAAAAGGTAAAACCGGCATTGAAAAGAGCGTAAAAATATTTTTTAGGAAAGATTTTGAACTTTTTAGTTATGTTAATTACCTTTTAATAAATGCATAACGTATCTTAACATGTAGCTATCTATGTGCGGTAGATTCAATTTGAATGCCCGCCATTTTTGTAAAAGACAAAATCTGAGATGGCATCATATCGAAATTTGAATCTTTGTATGTGTAGTGTATGTGGTCCAAATTATATGCTTTTGGCATTAAGTGCACAATAATTCTTATATTATTTGCACTAATCTGCCGCACATAGGTTCATAGGTACATGTGAAGATAGGTTATGCATTTATTAATTGTTAATTAACATAACTAAAGAGTCCAAAATATTAGCTACAAAATATTTTTACTCTCTTCTCAACGCCGGTATTACCTTTTTGAAAAATTAATATATACAGGGTGAAAGAACTGGTAAAAAAACATGTTTTTATCTAAAAATTAGGAAAAACACAACTTCTGGTCAATCAATTCTTTCTGTTCAAGACCTTGGTCTTACACATCAAATAAAGAACCTGTATACCAAATTTCGTTGAAATCAGACTTTTCGTTCAAAAGTTATCATGCTATTAGTCACATATGTATAGTCGCCATTTTGAATGCCCGCCATTTTTGTAAAAAGTAAAATCTGAAATGGCCTTATATCTAAATTTGAACCTTGATGTGTGTAGTATATGAGGTCCAAATTATATGATTCTACCATTAAATTCACAATAATTCTTATATTTTCACGAATCTGCCACACATATGTACATGTGAAGATAAGTTATGCATTTATTAAATGGTAATTAACAAAACTAAAAAGTTCAAAATATTTTCTACAAAATATTTTTACGCTCTTTTCAATTGCGGTATTACCTTTTTGAAAAATTAATATATACAGAGGAAAAAAATTGAAAAAAAAAACATATTTTTACATAAACAACCAGTAAAAACACAACTTTTGGTACATCGATTCTTCTGGTTCACCACATCTATCTTGTAAATCAAAAAAAGAGCCTATATACCAAATTTGGTTGAAATCGGACTTTTCGTTCAAGAGTTATGGTAATATTAAACACATATGTATAGTCGTCACTTTGAATGCCCGCCATTTTTGTAAAAGGCAAAATCTGAGATGACCTCATATCTAAATTTGAACCTTTATATGTATAGTATATGTGGTCCAAATTATATGCTTGTATCATTAAATGTGCAATTGTTTCACATATCGGCCGCACTACACCATAAAAGGAAATATTACCTCTCTCCTGAAACTTTTTTTATTCAATTATTCATGTCAAGTCGGAAAACTTTTCTATTTCGAAAAATTTTCAGGAGGGGGCGTTTCGTAAATTCAGAGATTTCTAAATTTTGGTGCGTCCGGTAAAAATTTACCGGACAATATTACCGGTTAATTGTACATATTTTTATGAACCAATCCGACAAATATCATCTGTGAGGGTATACATTTTATGACTCTTTATGATGCGTGCGCCCCGCATAAATGATAATTTTTTTTGCAGGACTGTTTGATAAAAATACTATCGATTAACTGGTAACATTATCCGACAAAATTTGAAGGATACTCCAACTCACGAACACAACAAAGTTTAAAAACCTTTATATTTACGAAACGTCCCCTGCCGAAAATTTTCCGAAATAGAAAAGTTGTTCGATTCGACATAAATTACTGAATAAAAAAAGTCTCATCACAGGGAGGTTATATTTTTTTTAACTGGTGGGCCCAAGGACTAAAACATATTCGATTTAATTTACATTTTTTGAACTGGTTACCCCAGTTACACATCGTAAAATGTTGTATCTCCTTTTGTTATTTGTAAAGGACTCACATAATATATTACTATTAATAGCTACTAAGGCACCATAGATACGAGGCCAGCACTTAACACCACAAAGTGTACGAATACTGGTCCTAGTATTTTAAAAGCGGAAGTAGAGAAAGCCATCAAACAGCAAAAATGGGAAATCTCCAGGCGCTGACCAAATACCATCAGACTGGCTCAAACTTCTGGATGACGACAATGTCTCATAACTAACAAACATTTATAAATACATATACGAGACTGGAATGATGCCACAGAAATGGTTAGAGTCTACATTTATTCCACTCCCAAAAAACCTAATACATATCATGTAAAGACTTTAGACTAATTAGTCCCATGAGCAACTCTCTCAAGCTACTTCTTAAGATAATTCTTAATAGAATCAAGCAGAAATGTGAAGAGACAGTGGGAAACAAACAATTCGGTTTCAGAAAAGGATTGGGAACAAGGGAAGCTTTGTTCTCAATGTTAACATTACTTCAACGATCATGGGAAATATAGAAACCAATTTACATCTGCTTGATAGATTTTGAGAAGGCGTTTGATAGAGTTCAACATGATATGTAGTTTGTTTGAATATCTAGAAATGATTGGAATAGATGATAAAGATCTGAGACTTTTACAACATCTATATTGGAATCAAGAAGCTTCTATTCTGGTAGACGGCAAAGAAACAGACAAAATTTGCATTCAAAGAGGTGTCAGACAGGGTTGTGTGTTATCTCCAACTTTGTTTAACGTATACTCAGAAATAATTTTTAATGAAGCCTTGGAAGGCCAATGTGGAGTTCGAATCGGGGGAGAAATTATTAACAACATCAGATATGCAGACGACACCGCGATCATGGCTGAAAATATCAAAGATATTCAATTCCTTATAGATCGAGTCACTAGAGAATGCTCCAATAACGGACTTAACATAAATGCAACAAAGACAAAGTTACTTGTGGTTAGTAAACAAGACGTCGGCCCTATGCAACTAATTGTCAGTGATGAACCAATAACAAAAGTTAACCATTTTAACCCTTGTCGAGCGGCATAATTTTACACCGTTAAAAGACGGCATAGGTACAATTGTACCTGTTATATATTTTCTTAAAAATTCGTTAATCTAAAGGGAAATATGTGTTAATTTTAAGACGATATTATTTATTACTAGCATAACTGGTAAATAATTGTTGAATATTGCAATAAATAAATAATAATATTCCGTATTTTGTTCTTGAACGGATTTATCAAAAAATATTAGAAGCCGCTATGGCGTGACCGCTCTTATCTATCGTAACTTAATTAAATTACTACAAAAATAAACTTGAAAATAGTGGTCGTAAACAAATTCTACGAAGAGTAGCATTGTATTATATTTTAATTGGAAACCTATATCTCATCCCCATATAGTTGTTTGGTGTTTGTCAATACGTTTATACCTAAAAATTATCGTGAATAATAGTGACTATACATCTAGTCTACCGAAATGGCGACAAAAAGATGTTGATTATGGGGTATCTGCCACTAATTCGTGCAGCAATGTCTTATAATCCTTTCAAGACCACCCTAAGATTTATATGATTTAACAACGAAAATACCCGCGAAGAACGCAAAAAAACCGATAAAGAACTGCACTCATCCGAGATATCTAGACAATAATGCTAAATAAAAATTTGCAACAATGCTCCAAACCATCCTAATCTATAACCACCTACGAACAACTGTTTCCATTTAGAGGCCGTACAAATTTTAGACAATACGTTTTAAACTCGCTTAATATGAGATCAAAGTATTTTTGGCTTGTGATGCATCAAACGCTTATCTCGAACAAGATCAACTTTATATTGGAAAAACAGCATATGGTTCCCGACAAGTTTACGTTGGCGAACAAACAATTTTGGATCTGGTCACGTCTTATAAATGTTATGGGCAGAATTTTACCACAAATAACTTTTTTACCAGTTTTGAATTCGCTAAATTCTAATTTTGAATTCATGGCACATGACGTTAGTAGGGCTAGTAGGCACAGTTAGAAAAAATAAGACATTTCAACCCAAAAATTTGCCAGCAAACAAGGAAAGAGCTGGTTTTTCCACAAATTTTGTATACAATAATGATGCTACTGTATGCTCTTATATGTGCCAAAGAACAAAGCAGTAGTGTTACTCTCACCCATGCATATGACAGAACAAGTAGTGGACAGTGAAGTGTCGAAGCCGGAATAATTCAATATTAAAATAAAATCAAACCGGGATTGATAACGTGGATAAAATGCTGGGTAAGTATTTGACCGTCAGAATTTTATGTCGAACATTGTGTTGGCCCTTTGCCTTTTTTTATAATATGAATAACGTCACTGGCTTAGCATGCTACATTATACATCGAAAGCATAATCCATTACAAAAAACAAAGGACTAACGCAGAAAATTTTTGAAGGATCATTCTAAAGATATGTGGTTGTCTTCATTTTAACCTCAAAGTAAAAACCGGATGATGATGAGAGTCATTTTTTTCGTAATGCTGTAGAAATGGTCCTTGATCGAAACAGAGTATGTATTTGCTGTAGATGCTCCTCCTGTAGGCAGACCGCAGAAGAGGTGGGCAGATGATATCAAACAATTCGCGGGCAAGCAGTGGATGAGAATTGCCAAGAGTAGAAATCGATAGAAGCAATGGAAGAGGCCTATGTCCAGCAGTGGACGAACACAGGTTGAAGAAGAAGAAAACTCCTCCTCAAGTATCTCACAGCATTCGTGAGTCTACTCCAGTAACCGAAAGTTGTCATGTTTGTCAAAACGAACGGAAAAACAACGTAAAACGAGAAATACTTGTGTAGTATGTCTTTTACCTGTGTGTGACGAGCATTCTTTGTCTAAAACGATATGTATGTGGTGCGAAAATCCACACTAATATTCATTTTTGTCTTTTGATTCAAAAAAGCTATCAATTAAATACAAAATGTATTGTTTTTTTAAATTATTTATTAAAAAAATGTACAAGGTACAAATGTACCTATGCCGTCGTTAATGGGGATAGGAAGTATTTAAGCCTCCTTCTTGGAACTGAATAAAGATGTTTTTATTAAATTTGGCTCACATAAGCTACTGCATAAATGTCACAAAATTTCAAGTCTCTACCTCTTTGAAAAAAAAAGTTATCACAATTTGAAAACTCAACAGTTACAATTGTGCCTATGCCGTCCGACGAAGGTTAAATACCTAGGATGTTGGATAAACGAGACACTAAATCCGGATGAAGAAATTAAAACTCGTATAGAAATTGCAAGAGGAGCATTTATGAAACGTAAGATTTATTCTGAGCAACTCTCAGCTAAACTTACAACTAAGAATCAAGTTCCTAAAATGTTATGTGTATCCTGTATTACTATATGGATGTGAAACTTGGATCATGAAGGTTAACATGATGAACAAATTAGAAGCCTTTGAGATATGGTCGTATCGTCGAATGCTCAGAATATCTTGGGTTCAACGCATTTCAAACAGAGAAGTCTTAAACACAGTAGGTCAAGGCGAAGGTGATTTAACCAAGATGATAAAAAAGAGAAAACTTGAATATCTGGGGCATATAATGAGAGGTAGCAGATACAGGATGCTGCAGTTAATACTCAATGGAAAGATCGACGGAAAAAGAGGAATTGGTCGGAAGAAATATTCATGGCTCCGAAACCTTCGTCAATGGACTGGCTTATCAGCAGATCAATTGTTACATGCCGCACAAGATCGAGAACGATATCGGCCAATTGTTATAGAAGCTACCCACGCCTTAAAATTTGGGTACGGTACTTAAAGAAAAAGAAGGCATCATGAGTCGATCTGCCTTTTATAAAACCGCATTGGTTAGGACTTAACACTCGATTTTTTCTGAGAAACCATATTAGTCTTTTATTTAAAATGTTTTCTAGAAGTTTGAATGTTAGATCTTGGGCCCACAATTAAAAAAATAATTACTTCCTTAATTAGAATTGTTTTTTAGTTATTCATTTCGAGTAGGACAACTTTTCTAACACGGAAAATTTTGGGAAGGGGGGCGATTCGTAAATAAAATATTTGGTGCATCTGACAACTGGTGTAACCTTAAAAATTTGCCGGACAATATACCAGTAAAATGTAAGTATTTTTATCAAACAATCCAGTAAAATTTACAAATATTGTAAATACTCCAGGTGTCGACACCTGCGAATACTCCAGGTGTCGGACGCACCAAAATTTAGAAACTTCTATATCTAAACGCCCCCCAGAACATTTTCCGAACTAGAAAAGTTGTCCGACTCGAATGAATAACTGAATAAAAACAGTCTCATAAGGGTGGTAATTTTTTTAAGTGTGGGCTCAAGAGCTATGTATTAATTGTAAGAGAAATTGGTCTATAGGAAAGAGGATCCGTTATTGATCTGTAAGGTTTTAAAATGGGATTAACTGTTGATTCAGACCAGATTAAAGGAAATTTTTTTATTAAGGGACATGTGATTGAAAATGTCTAAGAGAATTAATAAAGTTTTTTATAAATGTGACTGATACGTTATCAGGATCTGATGAAGTGTTTTTTTACCTGCTGAAATTTAATGGATTATCTGTATTTTCTATAAATATTTTTGTCATTTCACATTGATTTTCGAATCAATGTTAATCAACTTTAATCCTGTATTTAATAATGCGGGATTAAAGTTTGCATTGCTCGAATTTTTCTTATATATACATCTGGCAGAATATTACTGATTTCTTGTTTGGAAGATCATGATTTGTATCGAATTATTTATTTTTATTCGACGCGGGGAGACCGACAATTTTTCATTTCGTTCAGAGCAAACCATAGAGTCTCTCCGATGAACCCTAAAGAGGGTGAAACGTACGTAAGAGGATGGTCTCTGAACAAATTGAAATATAAGATGTCTTTCTTTTTCATTTTATATTAGTATTAGGCACTCCTATCTGAGTACGAGGAACCAATACTCGTTGCATTTTTACCTAGACGAATAAACGGGAAGTGAGATGCAATTTTAGATTTCCCCTAGTCTTCTTCTAATTCATAGTTCGTTTGCTTTGCAAATATAAGAAAGCAGGAATACAGGTGTTATCTGAACTGGGTTTCAGTAGAAGCCTTTAGTTGTTTAGAACTAAAGCTTCGAACTGTTTTAAGTAGATGTCGCTACAGCGTCGACATGAAAAGACAGATTATTTTTCATTTCCTTCAGAACAGGCCGTAAAACCTCTCCGACGATACCTAAAGATGGTGAAAAATACGTAAGAGGATGATGGTCATCTCTGAACAAATTGGAATATTTCCAATTTATTTCTGGAAAATTATTTAGATTGCCGCAGAAATTTCTGTATGCGATGCACAAAATTAAACAAGTCCACCACTAAAGCCCTATTGGAACAAAAATTTCCCCATCTAAGATTCTTTTGTACAGTATGTGACTCGCCTAGCTTAAGATATTTAAACGAAAAGATAACCAACTTATCAAAAAATCAAATACCACTAGAGAACTTTGAAGCTTTAACTCAAGTTACTAAGAAACTTACTGATAATTTGCCTATTTTCATTGAGACTTACGATTTGTTGACAAAAAATGAAGACAAACTGGACTATCTTACGAAAAAAATTGATGAGATCCATAAACTAAATAACCTGCTGAATCCTGAAAAGGTTTTAAAATCTGTTAGGCAGATGGAGCATGATATTTTTAATATATCGTCAGTTTTTTTCGGGGGTTCAGATAAGACTATTAAGGTTCAAATCCAAGAATCAAATTCAACTGATATTAAGTTGGGATTAGAGAGGCTCTCTTCAAACATCAATGAAATATCGAATCAAATGAGCAATCTTACCAAAAGTCTATCTACCATACCAACGAAAAAAGAGGTATTGAAGAAAAATACATGTTATGCCACCTCAAGTACCCAGACTGAAGAGCCTCAACATTTCGAAGCAAATGCAGAGCAAAAGTCAAAAATTACAGAAGATAAGTGTCACTTTGTAGTTATTAGTAACTTGAGCCCAATATACACCCCTATACAAGTGGTTCACTATATTAAAGAGAAGCTAGGTATCAAGGAATATATAAGATGTTATGCCCTCCTTAAAGATGCCGACACAACAACTGTTTCTTCATTCAAAATAGGTATAAAATCTAGAACATCTATTAACCTATTATTTAATAAGGGCATTTGGCCACCTGGTGTAAACATTAAATGGTCTATCGAATCTTCATATTCCGAACCAACGCTTTCATCTGAGTCACATAAGAATCCGAAGAATATCAGAAGTCCTATTAGCCTGGAAAATTCAAATAGCAGTTTATGCAACAACAAAGATGAAGTTCAGAGCACAAACATAAAAACAGACAAACAGGCCATCGAAATTTGCAAAACTAAGAATCCGTTCCATACCCATATTAATTTCATTAAGAAAGATACTTTAGAACCATGGAGTAATCTGGATCCATTGACCCCACCAAGAGTTAGATTAACCAATAACTCTAATAGTCGATATCTTTTAGCCAGATTAAGGGAACCGGATATCTTAAAGGCCATTAAACTTTATCTTGCTTATTTACACGACCAACCTGCATCAGTATTTTATGATGGGTATACCAACACAAGTGTTAAATTGTTTTTGGCTTCCGAAGGACTTCCTACAAAGAGTGAAGATCTACGAAAAATTCTTCTAGATTTTAATGATGCTTATGGAATTGGTGCAGATGAGGTAGACGCTGATCTTGCTGCTTTTAGGTCTTTTCTAACTTCGGAAAGAATTATTCACCTACAAAAATCAAGGGAATGCCACCGAAACTACTATTCCGCTGCCTCTCCAAGACGAAATTTTTAAACATCACGACGTGTTCTGAGGGACTAGAATCCTCAAATTATTTTAGTGATAACAACTTTAGCATGGTTCTGATTAATATTCGTTCTATAAGATATAAAACTGATGAATTATTTCTGTTTCTAGAGGAATTAGGGTTTCCACCGATAGTTGCGGTTACTGAGCACTGGCTTGAAGTCAACGAGCCTTTTTTTGTAGAAAAATATTCCACTATTGCTAGGTATGACCGTCCAAGTTCAGCTCATGGAGGCACCCTAATTCTTTCTACAAATAATGATTTTTCTCTAGTAACAAAATATGACTTTCTATTAAGTGAAGCATTCTTTGAGTTTTCCTTAGTTTACAGTAAGAACCTTAATCTTTATATTATTTGCATCTATAGATCACCTGACTCTTCCGTGGAACTATTTTTTCAGAACCTGCTTAATTTGTTAGATGACCTGCCACATAAAAGCAGAAAAATTTTATGCGGGGACTTCAACATTAATTATGCTGCTGCTTGTGCTACACAAATATCCCTGGTCAACATATTTGAATCATATGGTCTATCAATGCACATTGATTCTCCTACAAGGATTTCAAAGACTTCATCTACCATAATTGATTATATTGTCTCAGATTTCTCACCCCTTGATGTCTGCGCTACAACTGTTAATGCGGGACTATCTGATCATGAAGCGGTTTATACGAAGTTTAACATCTTTAGCAAGTCCTCCTCAAAAACTCGACGTTTAGGCAGGATTTTTTCCGGTCGGAACTTTCGTAAATTCCAAAATTTAGGCTTAACCTCTGAGTGGCACTTTCCTTCCTTGGACGTCGATCATAATTTCAGTGATTTTTTGAATAAGCTGGTCTGTATCTTCAATACAGCATTTCCTTTAATCACAATTAAGCAAAAACATCGCAAACCCTGGACCACCAAAGGTGTCCGCATATCAGCCAAAAACATGCGTTCACTACTGTATATCAAGAAATTTACTACCAACGTTTCTGTTATTGAATATATCACCAAGTATAGGGCAATCTATTTAAAACTTATAAAATCGGCTAAAAAATTGTATTATCAAAATCGTCTCAGAAGCTCCAAAAGTGTTGCAAAAGAAACTTGGTCCATAATAAACGATCTTCGAAGTAAAACTCACACAGCTCAAACATTTTCCCTTCCAGACCCAGAAAATCTAAATGAATACTTTGTTAATGTGAGTAAAAATATAACATCAACTATTGTGTCACAACAAGATCCCATTTCCTATCTCCCTAATTCAAGAAAGGTTTCGAATTCATTCTTTATAAGACCGATTGGTAAATCTGAACTGATCCAAACAATCAAGAGTATCAAAAGCAAATCTTCCTGTAGTACCGATGGACTATCCATAAAAATTTTCTCAAATCTACCAGACAATGTGTTGGGAGTCCTCATCTCTCTAATAAATGATTCTTTTGAGAAAGATAAATTTCCAGAGTGCCTAAAGACGGCCATCATTATTCCTCTTCATAAGGGTGGTGAAAAATCTATTGCCTGCAATTATAGACCTATTGCATTACTACCGGTACTCTCCAAAATTATTGAAAGACTCATAAAAGCCCGACTTATGTCCTTTCTCGTTGATAACAAGATTTTATCACAAAATCAGTTCGGCTTTTTAAATAATAAATGTACCACCGATGCCATGTTTTCTGTACTACATGAGGTTTATCAAGCATTAAACAATAATCTCCACACTTCCACTGTTTTTTGTGATTATGCCAAAGCTTTTGATTGTGTAAATCACGACATTTTGATAAAAAAACTAGATTTCTATGGAATTCGAGGTATTTCTTTGAACTGGTTTCAATCTTACTTGGAAAATAGGAAACAACTGGTTAGAGCAAATGATACAGACTCTAGTCTCAGAAATGTTGTATGTGGGGTACCACAAGGTTCAGTATTGGGTCCTTTACTTTTCCTTATCTTTATTAATGACATCACTAGTTTAAAAATCGATGGAAAAGTTTTTCTTTTTGCTGACGATACCAGTATCACTTGGAGCAACTCAAATATCGCAACTCTTCATGCTACTATAACTTCTGATCTACTCACAATAAAATCCTGGTCAGATTCTAATTTACTCTCTTTTAACGTAGATAAAACAGTCGCATTACCCTATAAGGGAACTCTTCAACCCTTACCTCTTCATAACAGCCAGATCAGTATCGTTGATTCTGTAAAGTTTCTTGGTATTTTTTAAGATAGCAACCTTAAATGGTCCCTTCATATCGATGTGTTAAGCAAGAAACTATCCTCAGCTTGCTTTGCAATAAGATCTGTCTCGAAGGAAATGGATTTAGCCTCTTCCAAAATAACATACTTTTCATTGTTCGAGTCCCATCTTCGATATGGTCTGCCTTTTTGGGGTTTTGGTACAGCTGCCCAATCCGATGTTATTTTTAAATTGCAAAAAAGAGAAATCAGATATCTGTTTGGCCTCAGAAGAACAACACATTGCAGAAGCTACTTTAAAGATCACAGAATTCTAACATTACCTTCTTTATATATTTTAGAAACTGTTTGCTTAATTCGTAAACATCTACATGTCTTACCAGAAAGACCTAGACATGACTATTCCACCAGAAATTCTACTTTTGACATCTATTTACCGATCCCGTCCAGTGAGTTAGTAAAGAAATCTATATTATATTCTGCAAAAAAACTATACAACCATCTCCCTCTACAACTTAAATCTGTAACATCTTTCCCCAAGTTCCGTAAAATGACAAAAGCCTATTTATCTGAAAGACCATATTATTCAATAGCAGAGTTTCTTAACCAATAACTAAGAAATTACAGTATTCTTATGTATAAGTAGAATCTTAATCTATATTTGAGTGTCATATGCAGCAGCATAACTTATTAAATCACTTATTAAATTTCTTAAGGTAGATTACGCAATTTGCAATTTTTTTTAAATTTTGCAATAGATCGTTACTGATTTTTATTTGACTTTATTATGTTTTATTTATATTGACGATTTGTATAATTTTAGTAAATTGTATTTGTTATTGTTTTTATTTATGATTCTTGTAAGCTTTGTCTATAAAATTGTTAAATTTTTCATGACAATAAAGCATATTTCTATTCTATTCTAATATAAGATGTCTTTCTTTTTCATTTTCATATTAACTTGTTACTGTGAATTGGACTTTGTTCACCTTTGAGTGAACGTACTTTATAGCCCGATCAAAGAACAATTTGACCCAAAAAAAAAATAAAGGAAGGATGAAAGTTTCGGAAAAGGTAGTTGAAATTGTCTATTATTACGGTGCCGTCCAAAATCCCGACAGCCAAAATCCCGTCAGCCAAAATCCCGACGGCCAAAACACCGACACGCCAGAATCTCGACACGCCAGAATCCCGACAGGCCAAAATCCCGACATGCAACAATCCTCGCATGAGTAAAAATTCCGACTTTTGTTTAATAATTTTAATACAAAATACTTTTGTTTAGTATCAAAAAATAAAGAACAGATGGCCATAAACAAAAAACAAGAAATAAATGTAATTATATGTTAAAAAGAAACTTATCAAACCTGTCGGGATTCTGGCGTGTCGGGATTTTGGCCGTCGGGATTGTGGCTGTCGGGATTTTGGCTGTCGGGATTTTGGGTTAGACCCCTATTATTAAATAAGAAAAAGTTTACAATTCTACATCCCCTCCATTTTTCAAAAATAGAGGGGAATACCCCCCTCTCGAAGGTGAAAAATATACATTCAAAATAATGGAATTGGATAAAATGACTAATTCTAAGCAGCTTTTGTTCTATAGAGTTTTTTTCCTAAGTCAATACTTTTCGAGTTATTTGCAAGTGAATGCAAAAGCATGTTTTTGGAAGGTTTTTCGGAGATAACTCAAAAAGTAAGTATTTCAGCGAAAAAAATATTATTAGCAAAATATAGCTTACAAAAAATTGAAAAAAAAAAATGGTGTATGCTTGAGGTCTGTAGACCCAGTAGAAGCAGAGTTGTAGCTAATCAAAAGTAGGTTCTCCTTCATAAAATTCCAAATCTAATATTTCAATGTGAAATAACCCAAAAACGGAGCACTTTTCGGGGAAATTCATTTCAACTTTTTTAAAGTGTTTAAAAAAAGGATTATTTTTGTTTTAAAAAAACGTGTAGCATTAAAAGTAAGTGAGTTACGCTCAAAATATTGTTGGTCCCTTTTATTTTTTGGTAAAAAAATCGCGAAAATCACCCCCTAATTAGCATCACAAATAAATTGTATCATTACCACTTTACAAGTTATTTTGCTTATGTATTATTTATATGATCTGTAAGTTTCATCGGTTCAAAGTGGTTATTTTTGAAAATGCTGTAGTTAAAATGGCTTGAACGAGTAACTAATCACGAGTTTAGGCAAATTTTGAACAGCCATAGCATAATCAATTTTAGTATAACAAGAAAACAAAAAAGGAAAAATATTCAGAAAAGCAAAACGTACATTTTATTACTCTTTAAGATTTTTGGCATTACTGATAATTTTTAAGTTAATTCCATGAACAAGTCCATTTTTTTTTCAAAATAAAAAAAAATGTTTTATTTTAAACCCATTTTTTTTCAAAACTGAGCACTTTGAACCAATGAAACTTATAGATAATATAAACAATACATAAGTAAAGTAACTTGTGAAGCGGTTACCATTAATTTTATTTGGGAAGCTAATTAGGAGGTGATTTTCGCGATTTTTGTACCAAAAAATAAAAGGGACCGACAATATTTTGAACGTAACTCACTCATTTTTAATGTTATAAATTTTTTTAAAAAACGAAAATAAGCCTTTTTTTAAACACTTTAAAAAAGTTTTAATAAATTTTCCCCGAAATATGCTCTGTTTTTTATATTTTGTTTTTGCCCTTTTTAAAGTTTTTTATTTAAAGGTTTTCTGTTGTTTTATGTCATTTTAAAATATTAAAAGCGTTTTTGCTAGATTCCATAGTATCCTATCTATCTGGAATAAAGTTCGTACGATAATTATTTTTTAGATGTCTATATAAGACCCAATTGGCGGAGCTTAATTTCCATTTTTGGTAAACATGAATATTCCGTTGATTATCCCCAATGCTATTATACAGGTAATCAAGATTGTTCCAAGAGTGATCAGACAAGGATATGCATATCAATGGCAGAAAAAGTACTATTGTGGGAGTTAAGATGAGTGGGTTTACCAGTATTCATTAAAATTAGATTTTGATGTATTAGTTTCTGAAGAAGTCTTCCACATTTTTGTCCGTGTTTGTCCTACCCCATGTGATATTATGGCAATTCAAATCACCAAGTATTAGTTTGGGAGCAGGAATATGATCGATTGAGCTCTGAAAGTCTTTAAGTACATTTTCATTTGGACGAAGGAGGTATGAGGTATTGTATATAAATATCATGTTGTTTATCTTTATACAGTGCGTCCATAAAGTAACGTATAAATTCATTATTTCGTAAACCGGCGACTTTAAGGAAAAATCCCGAAAGAGGTCGATTTTTATTTATAAATTGCTATTTTTTGGCATATATATCATACTAGTGACGTCGTCCATCTAGGCGTGATGACGTCTAGAATAGTGGTTATGTGTTATGTGATAGCTCATTTGAAAGGATATTCAATTCTCTATCCAAAAATATAAACATTAACATAATTATTTATACAGAGTGTTCATAAAAATTTTTAAATTAAATTATTTGAGACAAAAAGAAAAATATATATGTAATTTATTTAATTCAAAATATGTTTTTCTGTTGTCAGAAAACTGAAAAAAAAACATTTATTTGACAAGACAAATAAATATTCTTTTTTACTTAAATTCAATGTTAAAGCTGCCACCCACCTGCCTCATGGCAGTTTGAACATATTCGTTTAAGCGAAAATCAATGTTTATTTTTCAAATAAACAATTTTTTCCAATTTTCTGACAATAAGAAAACGTATTTTGAATTAAATAAATTACATATATTCTTCTTCTTGTCTCAAATAATTTATTTGAATTTTTTTGGATACCCTGTATAAATAATTATGTTAATGTTTATATTTTTGAATAGAGAATTGAATACTCTTTCAAATGAGCTATCACATGATCCCTACTCTTATTTAAAAAATCGTCGATAACGTCATCACGCTCAGATTGATGACTATACTAGTATGATATATATGAAAAAATCGCAATTTAAATAAATTGAGGGCACTCGTGGGAGTGCCGACAGAAGTGAAAACTTCTTAAGAAGCAAGCCCCTTCGGGTGCACACTGTATCCCTCCTCCAACCATTATACCTTCGGTCGAAATTACACGCAATTCAACCTATAGTACAAAAATTTATATCTTGCCGTGTCGATAACAATCGCGAGCTCAGTACTTTTTCTCTATCCAAAGAGAAGTGCTATACCTACATTATAATATAAGCATTGGGTGCGTCTTATACTATTTATATATATTATACATACTGATGTGATCTTGATTATTGATATGAGATAATATTTTTATATGTCATTTAATTTAATCAATGCATTAACAATAATCTAATTAATTTACTAGATCACATACCAATATGTTTTCAATCTCAGGGCTTTTTATAAAATTAATTACTTACATACGTGGCTTCTAAGTATTTCTCAATGGTTCCTAATCGGGATAGGAAAGAACAGAGTAAAATAATAACACATATGGGTTACAATTGTAATCAAAATATTGTTTATTTTATTTAAATGGCAATCACTGCTTAATATTTGCTATATCTTATTATTCTTAAACATAACATTTACACATGGGAATCTTATTTCCTTTTGGTTTCCAATTGAAAGTTTTTATTAACATTTAACTATTATGATTTATTAGCAACAATTCTATTTAAGTTTGATGAAGCTTTTCTGATATTATTGATTATGTTTCTTCAATTTTAAATGTGGTATTTAATACGAAAATCCCATACATTCATGTCCAAACAAATGAGACTGACCTTTTTCTGGTGAACTGAGAATGTCTTCACACAAGACCCGTTTCCTGCTATCCTTGGCTGCAATCAAAACCTCGTCCTGGCTTCCAGTAATGTTCTCCTCTGAAACTAGCTCGTATAGCTCTCGTTTCCTGCTTCTGTCGTGATGCTGTGTTCTACCTTTTTCGAAACTGCAATCAGCTACCGGGAACTCTTGGCTCAAGGAGGTTCTTTTACTCTCAACCTGGCCTACCTCTCGTTCCACGATAGATACTCCACACTCACGGAACTACACCATTGCTTGTTTTGTTTCTCTTTGATTGTCATCCAGTTTTTGTGACTGGAGTTGCATCAGTTGTAATAGTTTATCTATTCCTGATAATTTTTGCTGTTCTGATGCCATGATTGTCGTGTCTAAAATATCTTCTTGGTCTGAATGTTTTTTTTTGTTTTTTGTTGTCTTTGCTTTGGCTTCTTGTCACAGACATTTGTTTTCAAGAAGTACTGTCCCCGCCAAATATGAAATTTTACTAGTATGTTACCAAGACGACTTTTTCTCACCCAAATATTATAAATTGTCAATAAATATATCAAATGTAAATATCGTAAAAATAAAATATTAAATCAGTTATGCAAAATTTGTACCTAAAGAGATCTAAAATTTTATGTTATCAAATGTAAGTATCTCACTTTTTACCACAGGCATATAAATTTTCAAATACCGGCTTTACTCTTTCTATCCTTCAAATTTGCCACTAGAAATACTTTACAATGCTTTCCACGTTGGACGACAGTTGATGTGATCTTGATTATTGATATGAGATAATATTTTTATATGTCATTTAATTTAATCAATGCATTAACAATAATCTAATTAATTTACTAGATCACATACCAATATGTTTTCAATCTCAGGGCTTTTTATAAAATTAATTACTTACATACGTGGCTTCTAAGTATTTCTCAATGGTTCCTAATCGGGATAGGAAAGAAAAGAGTAAAATAATAACACATATGGGTTACAATTGTAATCAAAATATTGTTTATTTTATTTAAATGGCAATCACTGCTTAATATTTGCTATATCTTATTATTCTTAAACATAACATTTACACATGGGAATCTTATTTCCTTTTGGTTTCCAATTGAAAGTTTTTATTAACATTTAACTATTATGATTTATTAGCAACAATTCTATTTAAGTTTGATGAAGCTTTTCTGATATTATTGATTATGTTTCTTCAATTTTAAATGTGGTATTTAATACGAAAAACCCATACATTCATGTCCAAACAAATGAGACTGACCTTTTTCTGGTGAACTGAGAATGTCTTCACACAAGACCCGTTTCCTGCTATCCTTGGCTGCAATCAAAACCTCGTCCTGGCTTCCAGTAATGTTCTTCTCTGAAACTAGCTCGTATAGCTCTCGTTTTCTGCTTCTGTCGTGATGCTGTGTTCTACCTTTTTCGAAACTGCAATCAGCTACCGGGAACTCTTGGCTCAAGGAGGTTCTTTTACTCTCAACCTGGCCTACCTCTCGTTCCACGATAGATACTCCACACTCACGGAACTACACCGGCTTTCTCACTCTCCGTACACTACCGTCTACTACTGGACTTCACTTCTCGACAGCTCAAAACATTCTGCTCTCTATTTGTCATTCATTCCCCTACTTTCTAAATATCCCTTCCAGATTCACAAATCAAACTTCCACCACCAACTCTCATTCGCAGTATTCCTCAAAACCAATTTTTAATCTTTCTAAATATGCTTAATGGATTTCAAAAGAAAAATAGTTAATTCCCATTCTAAAATTACTTTCTACTAATTACAAAATTTAATGATCTATTATCTACTTCAACTGAGTCTTATTTAGCATAAGCTAATGATCGAACCTTCCGCGAACTACGATAATGACCTATTATCGATTTCACTTGAGTTTTATTTAGCATAGGCTAATGATCGAACCTTCCGCGAACAACGATAATGGTACGCCATTCACTTTGTTTATTCTAAGCGCATTTTCCCGAGTTTCGTTTAATCACTTCTTAAAATTAAATATAACAATTTGTTGTATACAGGTTGTTCTAAATTTATATGCCCGTGGTTGAGAAAATTGAAAATATTTTATATTAAATTGAATTTTGTTTATAATTATTAAAATTTAATTTTCATATCAAATAGAAATATAACAGTACATATAATACATAAACGTACAGAATTTATTTCAGTGAAGCGATGACGGTCGCTAATTCAGTACTTTTTCCCCATCCAAAAAGTGCACAACGTCCCTAAAGAAGTTTTCATTTCAAAAATTTATTTCGTCGAAGAGATGACGGTCGCTAATTTAATACTTTTCCCAATCCAAAAGTGCACGTTTTTCAAGAAGTTTTCACTTCAAAAATTTATATCGTTGAAGAGATGACGGTCGCGATGACGGTCGCGAAATCAATCCTTTTTCCCATCCCAAATAGATTTTACATTTATTTTAAATTTAAATACTTCTACACAATTTATATATACATACACATAATAAGTAGGTACATACATAGACGGTCGACGGTCGCGATGAAGGTAGCGAAATAAATCCATTTTCCCCATCCTAAAATAGGTTTTACATTTATTTTAAATTTAAATACCTCTACACAATTTATATATACATACACATAATATAAGTGATGACGGTCGCGATCACGATCGCGAATTTAATGCTTTTTTCCCTATCCAAAAATCGCACAACGTCCCTAAAGAAGTTTTCACTTCAATAAAAATCGACCTCTTTCGGAATTTCTCGTCAAAGTCGCCGATTTACGAAATAATGAATTTATTATTAAGACGCACTGTATTATTTTATTTAAATCTCAACTGAATCTTATAATTGGATCTGGATCGTTGATAATAAGTTTTCCAGGAATAATTATAAAGTAAATTGACCTACTTATTTATTAAACACTATATATCACCATGAGCACTACTATACAGGGAATAATATACATCGTGGGAGAACTCAAAATAACGTACGTCAGCTTTTATTTGTATTATTTCTATTTTCTCCGGGTCTACTTAAATATGTACTTTCTACCTCAATGTCAGGTCGGGATACTTTTTAATAATTTTCTGAATGTACAAGGTTACCGTCGTTGCAGGATAACACACCGTTTATAATGTTTACGAACAGTAGGTAAATACAATTTTTTTATTTATTTTTATACCAAGAAATGACATATGTATATGAATATATTGAATTGATCTATGTATATTGAAATTATGATATAATTTGCTATAATACTGATATAAAAAAGAATGTCTGTGTACTTTGTACGCACGTAAGAAGTTATACTTCTATTATATAATTTCAACGAAGTAAATATACTTAACAGGTCATTTGTATTTTATTTAAATATTAAACTAACTGTCTTATCTACAACTTTCAAAGAATTTTTATTAAAACAACCAAAGATTAAAAAAAATATGAATCGTCCAGGATTGGAACCGGGGACCTTCCGATCTCTGATCCAACACTCTACCAACTAGGCTACCGAGCCTAAGTGACACGTATGTTTCGGATATAATTACACAACACGGTGACAAATAGATCGAGTGGAAAATGTTATACCTACATATTTTATTATCTTACTAAAGAGGAAAACAAATCCATAGACACAAAAATTATAGTAAATAATACATTTACTAAAAACACTAATATATTCTTTTAATGATTTATTTGCGCTGATACAGATACAGATACATACATACCTATCTTGAAAGATTAGCAACACATACTGTCTGTGTGCGCATGCGCGCAGTATTATGAAATTTTACTCTCAATCGCGCCTAAAGAAGTATAACTTCAATAATACTACGGAGGTAAATGTTACATATGTCTGCAGTTGATATTGCATGATATACATACAGCAATGACTTCCAAATTAGTGTATATGTTATAGTCAAAGCCCGAATTTTAGGCATTTCTAGGTTTGACTAGGCAATCCTCAGGTCTGACTGACGGTATTAGTCAAAGCCCGAAATAAATTACAGTTTCGGCCTTTGACTAGTCAAACCTAGGAGAGACTCAGTTGATCAGACTCAGTCGAAATTTAATTCTAACAAAATATTCTAAATTTGGAGGACAAGGATTTATAAAATACCACTGCAATAAGAAATGCTCTTCAAAACCATGTAAGTGTAAAAGGTCAAACGTATTGTGACAAATCATTGTGCAAACTCTAAATGCCATAATGATAATGCCTCAACATGCGAGAATAAACACTAATTTTTTTATTTTAATTACGGCAATATAAAAATAATAAACATTACAATTAAAAAATGATGTTTTATTAAACCGAATCTAACATATTACGACATTAATAGCTGATCGGGGTTTGACTTGTCAAAACCCGATTTCATAAAATTAAATTTCGTCCTTTGCCTGATCAACGTAGTCTCTCCTAGCTTTGACTAGTCAAAGACCGAAACTGTAATTTATTTCGGGCTTTGACTAAGAACGTCAGTCAGACCTGAGGATTGCCTAGTCAAACCTAGGAGTGCCTGAAATTCGGGCTTTGACTATAACTTACTTACTTACTTACTTAAGCCGTCCTCTTGTACCTTACGGTGTCGAGGTAAGTGGAGAAATCAGACGTCTCCTTTGACTATAACATATAGATTAATGTTTCTTGCCTTTGTGCAATTTTTTACAGAAATACTTAGGTAAGCCTCCGCTGGCGTGTTCTGTGTCGCGATTTTTGAGACAACTAGTTTAGTATTTAATATGTTATAAGTTGTTGGATTTTATGTTTCCTATAAACAGATTACTAGAGGAGACAATGCTTAATATTTTCTGAGATTCTATGTTATAATAAAAAAATACAAAAAAGAAATAACATATCCGAAGAAAGTCAATGAACAAGCCATAAAAGAAATGGAGCAACTAAAAAAGTGCTCGCTTTGATAAAATAATGAGAGAAAAAATAGAAAGTGAAAAGTGAGTAGCATATACAGTAGTACAAGGGCTCACAATAAAAATAATGGATAGGAAGGATTGTAAGAGACAATGAAGAAGTTTATCAGGAAAGAAATAGGAGCTGAAATGATAATAGTAATTTCAGCAAAAAAGTTGGAAGATAAAAACTGGTTTGGATGAATTAAAGGCAAGGAAAAAATAATAGTTATGAAAAATAAAGATAAATTGAAGAATACGAAAGAAAATATTTATATTAACAAAAGGATTTATATTATAAAGAACAGCAGGAAACCATGTTAAAATCTGATTTCAAAAGATATTTATCAACAATAAAATATTTAAATGGAATCGAGAAAAATACAGACTGGAAAGAATTGACACAGAAAGTTAAAAAACTAGCAATACAAATCGAATAGAAAGTAACAAAGCAACGGTGATGACAAAGCATGGAAAAGGAAAACCAGAAGAACATAGTGTGGCAAAAAATAAAACAGTAAAGAAAAGGATAAATATGTATACAGGATGTATCAGTAAGAATTTTCGATCTCTGAGTTGTAGATTCTAGACCTCAAAATATTAGGATTTAACCCAAATCACTTAAATAAAGGCCCCTTGCTGAGTTACAGGGTATTTTATATAAAAATATAAAAACTATTTTTACCCAGTACTTTAAAAGTATTTGACGTAACCTTATCATACTTGGCAGAAAGTGTGGCTACTATACACCCTATTAAATTGTGATGAACAAACGTTTCTAGATACTACCAAAGGCGTACGACAGGGGATAGTGAATGGTTGACCCTTCCCAAATTCTACGCCACTGGCGGAGTACCTATTTCAGTGTAACTTTTAGACTCTCAATACTTTTTATGTAAATAATATACTTTTCATTCGCAACAATAAAATCATTAGTTTTCGAGATATTTGAAGTTAAAAATGAAGCGATACAATAAATTAATCAAAATAACTGCCATTTTATCTTCAACTTCAAATATCTCTAAAACTAATGACTTTATCCTTACCAATCAAAAGTATACTATTTACATAGAAAGTATTGAAGAATCTAAAAATGGCGCTAAAATAGTAATTTCCCCAGTGGCGTAGAATTTGGGAAGGTTCACTATTCACTATCCCCTGTCGTTCGCCTCTGGTAGTAGCTAGAAACGTTTGTGTATCACAATTTAATAGAGCGTATAGTAGGCACATTTTCTGAAAAGTATGACAAGGATATGTCAAATAGTTTTAAAGTACTGGGTAAAAATAATTTTTAAGTTTTTAAATAAAACACCCTGTAACTCAGTAAAGAGCCGTTTTAATTTAAGTGATTTTGGTTAAACCTTAATATTTTGAGGTCTAGAATCTACAACTCAAAGATTGGACATTCTTAATGATACACCCTGTACACAGATAGGAACATGGAATATTAGAGGATCGTTTGAGAAAGGAAAAGTAAAACACTTGGCTGCAAAAATAAATAAACACAAATTTTGTATTATACCTAGCCTTAACGGCGTAGGCCCAGAATTTCGCGCCAATGTGTTTTAAATGCATTCATTTTTTTTTCGAATCCTAAGAAAACTTATCACTTTATGCATTTGTTGCATCAATCATTATTGCATTGTTCTGCTAACTTCCTGCATTACAGATAAATCAGTGAAACGTTCCTAAACGAAATGCGTTTTTAATCTTCACTCAGCTTCTTCTTAACTGAAAGCGTAAAATCAACATACACTTATAAGGCACTCACGATAGCGTGATTCTTGCATGAATTATCAATTATAAAAAATGCCAGTTCCAGTTTTGCTTTGTCAATCTCTAATGACTTTACGGTACACAAAGTTTCAAGATCACCATCATTCTAGTTGAAGACACTACGCAAAATGTCGAGGGAGATATTTAAATGAGATCTTATAATGATGAAACGTAATCGCCGGTCATCGGATTTGGGATTGTACAAAGATTTGAAAGCAAATACAAGAAAGTGCATTATTGTTGTTTTCGGATGTGTTTTCGTCGGTATTATTATTATTTTAGCAGTAAGTATAATATATATTTATTATCTATTTTATAGTTATCTTTGATTTTTTTCTTATTGTGCCACCTTTATCATCATCATCATCATCATCATCATCACTTTGCATCATCATCAACCAATTGCATCCACTGCTGGACATAGACCTCCCTCAGTTCTTTCCAGTGTTCTCTACACTGTAGCCAGTCTCCCTATCTGTCTATCTACCTGTCTATCTGCCTATCTGTCTATCTGTCTATCTGTCTATCTAGTCGGTGGTCGTCCTCGGCTTCTTTTATAGTTTCTGGGCCTTTATTCCATGATTCGTCTTGTCCACCGTTCATCTTGTGTTTTAGCTAAGTGCCCTGCCCAGTTCCAATTAAGGGTCGTGATTCTTTCGACGACGTCATGAACTCCTGACCTTTGCCTGATTTGTTAGTTTGTTATGTGGCCTCGAAGGCTCACGTTCAGCATTGCCCATTACATGGTTCGTTGTGTAACTCTGAGTTTATTCAGGGATATTTGCGTCACTGTGAAAGTCTCTGCTCCATAAGTTTGTACAGGCAAAACACATTGGTTATAAACCTTTCGCTTCAGACACATGGGAATTTAACTTGTTAGAAAATTGCTTAGTTCGCCAAATGCTGATCATGTCGAGCCTATTCGGCTGTGTATTTCATGTATGTCTTTTATTGTCTCTGATTATTTTGATCTCGTGCCCCAAATATTTGTAAGTGTCTGTGTGTTGAATGGTATTATTGTCAGTAGTCATATTTCCTTTCATTAGATACGAGATTTGTCAAAGGTTTAGTTTCCTCAAAGTTTATATTTAATTCTGCTCTCTTAGACAGAGTTTTAAGCGAATGTGTCATAGAAACTGTATCTTTTAAGTTCTTCTTCTTCCTCTTTATGAGCAATTCTGCTTGTTCTGGCGAGTGACCTTGTGCGAAAATACACAACGAGAAATACACAATACGAGAAGTTCACCCGCCAGCTATTGCTTGTCAGATTGTACCTCTTTGGAAGGCTGTCACTCCATCTCTTTTGCGCGGTCGGTCGATACTTCTTCTGCCGATTGGTGATTTATCTCCTGGTATTTTGACCACACGTGTCTCTCCCATTCTGGTTATGTGGTTATTCCATTATTTTTTTCTATTTAGTGTCAATTCTTTTATACACTGTACGTTACGTTGTCTTCTAATGTCTTAACTCCTCTTTCGATCTCTCAGGGCATTTCCTCTAATTCTTCTCAGTACTCTCATCTCTGCCGTTTCCAGTAGTCTTTGTGTTGTAGCTGTATCGAGTTTTGTTTCTGATGCATATGACGTTATTGCCTACACTGGCTTTATAAATTCTTGACTTCATCTCAGTGTTAATATATCGGATTCGCCATATAGTGTTATTAAGGCATCCTTCCAGTCTATTTGCTTTTTATACTTTATTTCTCATTTCTTTGTCCAGTTCTCCGTAACTTGACAATGTAATTCCAAGATATTTACTTCCATTACTTGTTCAATACTAATACCATCAATTTCTATTTTATATCTGATTGGTTCTTTACTGATTACTATTGTTTTAGTTTTCTGACATGAAATTGTCCTATTGAATTCTTTTGCTGTTATGTTAAATCTGTGAACTATCTTCATCTTTGCAGCTATGTTCATCTTAGACTATCAATATTGCGTCGTCTGCGTAACAGAGTATTTTTACTTCTTTGTTTCCCATTCTATATCCTCTTCTTTTTTTGACGTTTTTGATGATTTCATCCATAATTAAATTGAAGAGCATAGGACTCAGTGAGTCTCTCCCTGTCTTATTCCGCTGCCTATATCTATAGGTTCTGTAAGTTGTCCATCTATTCTGACTTCATTTTGTTGTTTTGGTAGCTCTTTTTTTGTTTTGCATGTTTTTTTCACAGTTCTTCTCACTTCTCGGTATTCTTATCTGGTACTGTTACTATAGGGCAGTCAATTTGGCTCCGAATTCCATCCTACTACATCGATTTAATTGATATTTTCACAGTAAGTAGGGAGTAGCTCAAGAAACAAAGTCTACCCTATGCCGATGTACGCTTTTATCTTGGGGGTGGTTCCCACCCCTTCTCGGGGATCAAAAATGTTTTGGTTAAAATAGCCACGGAATAGACTAGAGAATCTAATTTTAAGCAAAAACTGTTCTATAATTATTTTTTAAAAACTCAATACTTTTTGAGTTACTCGTGGTTGAAAATTGGCCATTTTCATTGAAAAATAACACCTTTTCGGACGGATTCTTGCAACTGCCTTAAAAACTATGCATCTAACAAAAAAAAAACTATATAAAATATTTCTGTAGGTTATAAAAAAACAAAGAGATTCGTTCCTTCGTAAATCTTCTAGTTAATATACAAAGAGGGATAGGGTAGGTAAGAAGAGTTTTTTTTGCTGCATGCTCAAATCGGTGTATTCAACTTGAAATAACAGAGAAACTGTCGATTTTAGGTGTACAATGATACTAATAACTTTTGTAGTGCTTGAAAAGACCTTGTAAATGATTAATACTAATTGTCGATTACATGCAAACTAAGCGAGATATTCTGCAAAAAAGTTGATGACTAATGTATTTTAAGAAGAAATGAGAGGTATATTTAACCCCTCATCCATCAGAATTTAAATACATCGTTTTCCTTCTACAATACTTTTTATTATAGTGTTATTTCTATGATCAAAAAGTTAAACTGGATGAAAATGAATGGTTTTTGAAAAAAATAAGATCAAATTATATAGGGCATTTTTAAATTTCTCTAACAATAAAACACTGAAAACGTTTGTTTTCTATACTTCCACAAAATTTATTACAACTAAGTGACTACAGCTGTTTCGGCAGAGTGCCTTTCTCAAGTGATATAGTTTACAATGTGTTTGCCTTTTTAAGTCTTTAACTGAAGAGGTTGAGGAGTGGGGAGCTGTTTGTCTCGAGTTGGTCATTCAGAATTATATCTGTATTTTTCAATTTATTAATTTCCATAGATTCCAAAAAAGATAGCTTAAGGCCTTAATTTTGAATATGCAAAATTTGAAACTCTTCATTGAAAGAATGATTATGATCTAGAAGGTGAAGTGCGTATGTAGAAGTGTCTGTTTTTCTATTGTTGAAAGCCCTTTTATGTTCTGCTATCCGTTTGTCAAAGGTTCTGCCAGTTTGACCGATGTAAGTTTTGACCAACAATAGAAAAACAGACACTTCTACATACGCACTTCACCTTCTAGATCATAATCATTCTTTCAATGAAGAGTTTCAAATTCTGCATATCCAAAATAAAGGCCTTAAGCTATTTTTTTTAGAATCTATGGAAATTAATAAATTGAAAAATACAGATATAATTCTGAATGACCAACTCGAGACAAACAGCTCCCCACTCCTCAACCTCTTCAGTTAAAGACTTAAAAAGGCAAACACATTGTAAACTATATCACTTGAGAAAGGCACTCTGCCGAAACAGCTGTAGTCACTTAGTTGTAATAAATTTTGTGGAAGTATAGAAAGCAAACGTTTTCAGTGTTTTATTGTTAGATATAATGAACTTCCATCAAGTAACGGTGGAATCCATCAATTATTTTTAAATTTCTTAAAAATCTTCCTTTTCCTCCATGTAACTCGAAAAAGATAAAATATACAAAAATGTAGGGCTTTTTCAGATGAAAATTTTCTTTTTATTTTTCATTACTGTATCTCTTATCATTTTCAAGTTACATGGAGAAAAAGGAAGATTTTTAAGGACTCTCTAAAATTTGATCTTTTTTTTTTCAAAAACCATTTATTTTAAACCCGTCAAACTTTTTGAACATAGAAATAACATTATAATAAAAGGTATTGTGGAAGGAAAAACGATGCATTTACATTTTGGTGGATGGGGGTTAAAATTATTTCTCATTTTTTCTTAAAATACATTAGTTATCAATTTTGTTTGCAGCATATCTCGCTTAGTTTTAATGTAGGGGACCTTTAATATTGCTCATTTTAAAGGTCTTTTTAAGCACTACAAAAGATATTAGTAGCATTATACAACTAAACTCGACCGTTATTTCAAGTTGAATACACCAATTTGAGAATGTACCAAAAAACAAACTATTTTCACCTACCATATCTCTTTTTGTATTATAACTAGAAGATTTATGAACGCAAGTGTCTCTTTGTTTTTTTTTATAACCTACAAAAATGTTTAATACAGTTTTTTTGGTTAGATGCATAGTTTTTAAGGTATTCGCAAAAAACCGTTCGAAAAGGTATTATGTTTCAATGGAAATAGCCAATTTTTAACCACGAATATCTCAAAAAGTATTGAGTTTTCAAAAAAAAAATTGAACATTATACATGTTGTTAACATTATACACCTAGAATCGACCGTTTGTCTGTTATTTTAAGTTGAATACAACGATTTGAGCATGCACCAAAAAAACAAAGTATTTTCACCTACCATATATTTCTTTTTATATTACAACTAGAAGATTTATGAAAGAACCAGTCTCTTTGGTTTTTTATAAGCTACAAAAATGTTTTATATAGTTTTTTTTTAGTTAGATGCATAGTTTTTAAGATATTTGCAAAAAACCTTTCGAAAAGGTGTTATGTTTCAATGAAAATGGCCAATTTTCAACCACGAATAACTCAAAAAATATTGAGTTTTCAAAAAAATATATAGAACAGTTTTTGCTTAGAATTAAGTTCTCTAGCGAATTCCGTGGTAATTTTAACCAAAAAATTTTCCACCCCTAACAAGGGGTGGGAACCACCCCCAAGATAAAAGCACACATCGGCATAGGGTAGACTTTGAATAAGGAGATAAGTAGAGACTAGGCCCAAAATTTCATTAAAATCCATGCAGTAGGATAGAATTCGGAGGTAATGTCCTATTCTTGCTCCCATTGACTGGCGTACTATTATGTGATAAAATTTTGATTATTATTTTTCTAATTACTTCTGCTAGTTTTTGGCATTCCTCATCATACCATTCTTTTGTTTTTTGTTCTTTATTAGTTTTAACTAACGTTTCTTTATTCTTTTTTAAAACTGCTTCTTTTATGCTTTCCCACTTTTCTTCTGGTACTAATGCTTCTAGTCCTTCGTTTAGTCTGCTCGTTATTCGTTGTTGGTAGTTCTTCTGTGTCGTATTATCTTTTAGTATTCTCGTGTTGAATGCTTTTCTGATTTTATGTTCGTTTTGTTGTCCTTCTTTATATTAGCAATTAGCATTCATTTTATACTCCGCTCTCACCAAAATGAGGTCCGAGTTACTTTCTGCTCCTCTCAGGCATTTTATTATTTTTGTTATATTTCGGGCATATTTCTTCGCTAATAATAGGTATTCTGTTTAAAGTATTATATATCTAGATTTATTGATTCAAATATTCCTCCTCCTAAGTACCTTCTCTCTTGAGTTTGCCGATCAATATGGTTAATTTCTATCTGTTCTGGGCTTGATGAATTAAGTCATTCCCTGTTGTGTGGTCCAATCTCTGATTTTTCGAAGCCAGGATTTTTTCTTTCTTCCTGTACTCCTTTTACCTTAGATTTTGATTTCTAAAATTACTTGAAGCTGCTCAAATTCCCTATGGGGCATTATGTGTCCTAGATATGACATCTTTCTAATTTTGATTGTATGAACCAAATGAAGACGTGTGTTCATTCTTTTCGGTACTTCTTCATTCGTAATTCTGCTGGCCCAGCTTATTCTTGGCATTCGGCAGTACATCTACATTTCGAATGAATTTAGGTTGTCGACGTAATACTGTTTTAATGTCCAGGTATTACAGCCATATAGCAATAGAGACCACACACAACATTTCAGTGTTCTCAATCTTATTGTGACATTTTACGCATGTTTGTAAAACCAGACCTTGTTATTTTAATGCGTCTTCTAATTTCTTTTGAGTGGTCTAGCTAACTAGCTGATTTAAATCTTACTGGACATTTATTTTAATTATTTTTCATTAATAAAACCATCCTCTTAAATAGGTTTATATTCACACGTTAAAATATATTTCAGGTTATTTATTTAGCAGTTGTAGCAGGTGAACAACACAAACACCCGACTAATTCCATAACTTCCAAGGCTCAGACGATTTATATAGATCCCGTAAAAAGACCAGGACGTCCTTTTGAAGTCAAGGTGCTAGGACTACCACCTCAAGAGTTTACTCCTACCACTTCTACGATTACTCCAACTACCAAGAAAAGCACGACACGTATTCCTCAAGTTAATTACTACAAACAACATCAGTACCCGAAGAACATACAAGAGGTTTTAGAATATATAACCAACAGGCCCAATGACATTGTTCATAGCAACGACAATATTGTAGAAACTTTCCAGGTACCTGTGGAAAAAGTACAAGAGACTTCTGGAGATTTTAGACCGACTATATCCAACAGCCAACTGTATTCCTTTAAACCTACTGATATCAGCGAAGTTAATTTATTAGCTACGGGAAATGTGAGGTTTTCTCCACCTGTGTGGAAAAATTTCCAAAAACAACCAATTCCTATACACAGCTTTATTAATTTGTCCAACAGTGAAAATGCAACCAGAGTTCCAAGACAATACAAGAATCCCCTTCCATTGTATCCACCGCTTGGTAATGATCAAAATGCTGATGTTGAAATGAAATTGCCTAGACCATATTTTCCAGTTGCTCCTAATTTTCCTTTTCCACCAAACTATCCTAAGCCGCATCAACCAGAAAATGGAGACGTGGTAGCTACTGTAAGAAAGCCTCTACTGGTAAATATAAATATTGTTCCAATGGATGCTACGAAAAGAAGATATCCAGGAGATATACAAGGTCCTTATGAAGATCGAAAGCAGGATGCAATGAATTTACAGTTAAAAGTTTATCCAGACATGTCATTTTTCAACGAATTTCAAAAAAGTGTAGACTCGAAAAAAACGCACACAAGATACCAAAAATAATATTTAATTATTATATTTATTTATATCCAATAAATATTTTTCATATAACGTGTAAGTAGTTATCTGATTTACACGCACAAATATTCTTCTTCTTCTTTAAGCACTAGTACCTAGGGTAGGTCTTAACTAACTGACCGGCTTCCATCTTTAGCGATCGTCCACGATAGTTGAGTCACTTAAAGCCTCATCCTTCTTAAATCTGACCATTAGGTATCTCTCTATCGTTTTCGAGGACGTCTAAGGGTCTTCTCTCTGTTGGGGCTTCCTACGAGATCAACTTGGTAAGGCGGTTATTAGAGAGTCCATGGACATGGCTAGCTCATCTTAGATGTTGGAATTTAATCTCTTGAACTACGGTGCTAGCTCTATATATATATATATATATATATATATATATATATATATATATATATATATATATATATATATATATATATATATATATATATATATATATATATATATATATATATATATATATGTTTGATTTCGGCATTTGTTCTCATTCGGTATTGCTTAGCATTTGGGTCTAATTTGTGCTGTTCTTATTAATTTGTAAAATGCTCGTCTATTGGACTGTTGTCTATTTCTTCATATTGCTGTTGTTCATAGTTCCTTTCTTTTTCTCTCTAATTAGTTTTATTTTTTTCTCACGTGAAGTTTACTTTCTATTTTTTCTAGTTGAAGCATATTGTTTCGCTTTTTCTGTCTGTGTTGTATTTTTTCTTGGCATTCCTTATCAAACCATTTCATGGGTTTCGTCGGTCGTTGTATTAGATATTATTAGTTCTGTTGTCTCTGTAATTGATTTTTCCATTTATTGTCAGAGCCTTCCGACAGCATGGCTCTGATCCACTATATTTAAATGTTGTTTCATTTCATCATCATCATCACATCTACACTCCTAGCGGAGTGATTGCCACCCTCTTTGAATTTATACATTTAATTTATAAATAACTTTGAAAATCTCCTGATACAAAAATAAAAACCGCTAAAGCCGTAAAAATGAGTGGCGCTTACAATATTCCAGCTACAAAAGAACTGATATGAATATTACGTGGCGTAAAAATGTATTTTCGTTTTGTTGGAAAATAACATTCTAGTTTTATTTTAAAAGATGTTTCCATAATATTTGCTAAATATGAAGTAAAACGCGCCACAAAAGAGCTTCAAAATATAAACTCTATCAAAGTTAATCTTTTGTGACGCGTTTTACTTCAAATTTAGCAAATATTATGGAAACAGGTACCCCGTCAAAATAGCCCCGTCAAAAAAGCTCCGACAAAATAGCCCCGACATAATATCCCGCACACAAAATAGCTCCGACAAAATAGCCTGCAGACAAAATAGCCGCGGAATAATAGACCGCCGACAAAATAGCCCCGACAAAATAGCCCCGAAAAGAAGCTTCCTTCAAAATTCGTCATGAAATAATTCCTTAAAAATACATTGTTTCTTCTTCTTCTTTCTCGAAACTCCTTATGCCCCTCAGGGGCGTCGGAGTACATTTTTTCGGAAATGGTAATTATCCTCTATTCAGATGTTTATCTTAACCATATTAAATAAAAATTGTTTTTTCAGAGAACTCGAGTCCTGTCTTTCCTGCCGCTTGGAAGTTTGAACATTTAAGTTAAGCGAAAATCAATGTTAATTTATGATATAAATATTTTTTTCTGTTTTCGAGCAACAGTAAAATGCATTTTAAATTAAATAAATTAAATACATTCTTCCTTTTTGTAAAATAATTTAAATTAAAAAAAAGTTTTTGGACACCTTGTATAAATAATTATGTAATTGTTTATAAGAGGCTGTTTTAGCCGGGGCTATTTTAGCCGGGGCTGTTTTGACCGGGGCTATTTTGTGTGCGATCTATTTTGTCGGGGCTAATTTGTTTGCGGGCTATTTTGTCGAGGCTATTTTGTGTTCGGGCTATTTTGACGGGGCTTTTTTGACGGGGCTGCTTTGACCGGGCTATTTTGACGGGTCACGATGGAAACATCTTTTAAAATAAAACTAGAATTTTATTTTCCAACAAAATGAAAATACATTTTCACGCCACGTAATATTCATATCAGCTCTTTTGTAGCTCGGTGTTTTTACGGCGTTTATCGGTTTTTTATTCTTGTAAAATAAATACATCGCATAATGCTCTATACCCAAATAACTTGAATGCCTTTGTAATTTATTCTGTAGTCTGTATATAATACCTACGTATGTACCTATAATATTTTCAACCTTTATTAATGTTTCCAGAAACTATTTGGCATTGTAAGTATATTCGATACGCAATAAAAATCAAAATAAAATGGAAAATGCAAATAAAATCGCACAGCAATTATACACAGTCATTGTTTATACCAATAAAAAAAGTTTTTAATACCAAAAAACTGAGAATCAGTGATCGCATAATAGATTAAAGATCGTGTAATTAAACACTGTGATAAAAACTGAATTTTTGTATTGTTATATTAGTAATAAGACCATAAATGTACCTGCGTACTAATTGTGTTATAACAAACAAATCAATTAAATTGTCGCATATTATTTTACTAGGCAATGGCAAATAATTCAATACTAGATGAACTTAAACTAAAAATTGTACTTACCACAACTATCTATAGACGCTTCAGACACAACTGGCTAGTGAATGTAGTAATTATTAACTATTTAGTAATTTTTTTTTCCAATTTTACCAAATTGGCAAAATTACTTAATAAAATCACTAGCCAGTTGTGTCTGAGTTTAGCGAACCGACTATACCAAAATATTCTGAGATATTTTGGCCATATAACTAGAAGAAGGGAAGGCATGGAACGAATGATAGTTGAAGGAAACGTAGCGAATAAAAGATCCAGCAAGATGATCGGACCAAATAAAGGACAGGACTGGTTCCTCATTTTCCGAAGCAAAAAAAACACGCACAGGCGAGAGACAATTAGACAGAAATAGTTATACACATGACATGATCCCACTACATCCTTAGGAAGGAGAAAAGATAGATGAGTAGGAGGAGGTTTTAGTCATTTTTCCATTTACCAATTTGATATTAGTTAGACATTTACGACAATCCTTTATAACTTCGACAGCCGAAAAAATCGTGGTTACAAGGGCCTGGAAAATATCAAGGAAAGTCTTGGAGACTTTAGCGCAAAATAGAACTCGATGGCGCGCTTTCACTGAAGTTCAAGAACCTTTTGTATGTACACGAGTTTAAATGGTCGGGAATATACTTCCTTGTTTCATGCTATCAAAGAAAAAGGTTCTATCCATTTATTATTATGACAGTTAGAGTGGGTAGATAGGTTTCTTCTGAACGTCTGAAAAAGGTCAAGAGAAGTCTTGAAATGAGGTGAAGACCTTAGCGCAAATAGAGCTTAGACCTTAGAGCAAAATATAACTAGATGGTGCGTTTTCCCTATAAAGTTCTATGCTTCTTTTACGAGTTCAAGAACCTTTTGTATGTACAAGGGTCTGAAATGATCCGGGATATACTTACTTGGTTCATGCTCTCCAAAAAAAAAAAGGTTCTATCTATTTATATTTATGAGAGTCAGTGTGGGTGAATACGTGGATAGGTTTCTTTTCATTCGTTACGCGTTTTTTGGTATTGGGTTACGCGTTTTCTTGGTATCATACTTGAGTTATTTTTCCATATTTTTCATACTTATTAGGTATATTTAGTTTATTACAAAATGCAATCCACTTTTTTTGTCTTGGCCGATTCACGTTTGGCAGCTAGGGAGTTTTCAAATCAGCTTTCATTTTTATACCGCTTCATGGCAGTTTTCCTTTCTTGTATGGCGAGTATATTTTTTGCCTGTTTTTTATTTATTTATTACCTTATTTTAATTGAACACACTTTTTTTGCCCTTGGAAGCTATACCCATTTAGCCAGCACCATATCCTAAACTAAAAACTATCTAATCCTAACAAGCACCGAAAAAAGGATGGGAAAAAAGAATACTTTTCACACCCAGGGATCGATCAAGGTGACAAACCACAGAATAGGTAGATCACGGAGGTAATTGATATTATAACCATGAGAAAAACAAAGGTTACTCAAAGCTAATCTAAAGTTTTAATTTTAAAGACTTGAGAAAATCTAAAAGAATATTAAAAATTGATATTTTATTTAGAGTCAGTAAATTCATGAGATAGTAAGGGGAAAAAGTTTTCTTGCATTAGCTGAATGTATAGTTTATTTCTATGTATGTTAAACTTGTTACATGCGAAAAAAATGTGATTTAAATCGCTTGGTATATTACACATTTTACATAAATCAGACTCTATCAAAGTGAGACGGGCAACAGCCATGTCCAAATTTTAGACAGCTTATGGTAACAATATCATACCTCGATAAATCTTGATTTTTGTGCCAGTACTGCGTTGGGATCTCTGGATGTAAAAGCGTGTAACTTGTCGGGTGGTTTTCACAATATTGTTTCCATCTAAATTTCCAGCTATCCTTAAAATTATTTTTACTTATCGATATGCATTCTTGTATCCCAATATCATTTGAAATTTCCTCGCCGTTTAGACTACTGTCTTTCGCTAACTCATCTATTTTTTCGTTATTTTGGAGACCAATGTGCGCTTTAACCCAAGTAAAAATTATATTGAATTGTCTACTCGTTAGGTCAGATATTAGTATTTTTAATTCTACTATAAAGGGGTTACTGCTTACAGAATTTGCATCTAGTTGGCTAGAGAAACTTTTTAGGACTGATAAAGAGTCAGACAGTATATTTATTTTTTTGATAATATCATGGTTGTCGGCGTATTGGCATGCCTTTATAATAGCTATAGTTTCAGCGGAAAATATTAGTGTCATGGGATTAAGTTTGAATTTTTTTTTCAACATTAAGTCTTGGTATATAAAAAGCACAGCCTACTCCATGAGTTTGTTTTGAAACATGAGTGTACACTTGTATATGGTTAGGGTATCTAGCAGTATAATTAATAATTATTAAGAATGCATTTGCTAAGTAGCATATTTTCAGAGTATTGGGACCGTGCAAGTTCGTAAAAGCGACACCTGGTTTCATAGCTCAGCGACATTTTTAGCACTTTTAATTATATTGGCCAATTATATTAGTCCTGGTTGCTGGATGATTGTCAAGGCCATAGCCCAAAAAAATTATAAGAAGAAAAAGTAATATTAAGGTTATGGTATTAGGTAAGTAAGTAAGTAAGGTATGCTTTATTGTCAAAAAAATTTTACAATTTGTGGACAAAGCTTATACAAAATAAAAAATACAATATAAAACAAAAAATAATAAAAACTACAAACAAAATAAAAACAGAATCAGATACCAAATAAATGGCGTGAGTTATACTACTTAAATACAATTTTATAGTTATTAAGTACACATTAAAAAATTTTTAAAATTTTGCAAACAATATGTATACAACGTCAGAACAAAAAGAAGGCGAACGAGGAAAAGGGAAAGGGAAAGTAAATCAAAATACCTATGCCGCTGCAAATATGTACAAAAGTACTCGAAAGTAATAATCCTGCAAGTCAATTTGCTGAATTCAAATCGTTTATAAAAAAGTCATTCACTGTATAAAAAGCTCTCTCAAGCAAATAAGCTTTCAAGGCCTTGCGAAAAGCGGGAAATGCTGCAATAGATTTGATGTTAGATGGCAGGTGATTGTGCATTTTTCTCGAGTTGTATAGTATAGAGCACTTAACCAGCTCAGACCGTGGGGTTGGCAGATAAAGATTATGCTCCACGTTTCTAATGGGATAGTTGTGAGTGGGTCTCTCTGGACCTTCTGATGCATGTTTGCGGATTAAACAAACGGATTCAAAAACAAACAAAGAAGGAAGAGTTAATATTTTAAATTTTTTAAAGAATTCCTGGCAATGAACTCTGCTATTGAATTTCAGGGAGTAACGAAGAGCTCTCTTTTGTAGTTTAAAAATACGCTCAAATTGAGTCGCACAACACGAACCCCAGAATGGAAGGGCGTACCGAAGATGAGACTCAAAAAGGGCATAATAAACGGTCCTAGATGTTGACAAATTCATTTCCGTAGCAACTGATCTTAGCGCAAAACAAGCAGAACTTAATTTTTTGTGTAAGGCATTAATGTGCAAGTTCCATTTTAGAGACTTATCCACAATAAGCCCTAAGAACTTCACCGATTCAACTACCTCTAGACTGTTGTTTTTAAGTACTAAATGTTGCATCATACTGTTGTAAGGTAGGACTTTGGTTTTAGAAACGTTAAATAACAGGAGATTCGAATCGCACCACGATTTAATGGTGACTAGGTCTGTAGCTATGGTATTGAGAAGATCCATAATATCCGTGTTACTCCAAGTAATACTAGTATCATCTGCAAAGAGACATATTTTACCTTTAATGTTCAGACTAGAGATGTCATTTATGTATATCAGAAACAATAAAGGGCCTAGAACTGAACCCTGAGGTACCCCACATTCTAATGGCATGCAAGAAGACGTCTTCGTGTCAACCCTTACAAACTGACTTCTTTTATTAAGATATGATTTAAGCCATTTAAGAGCCTTTCCCCTAAATCCATAGTGCTGTAATTTGTCAGTCAAGATGTTATGGTTTACACAATCGAATGCTTTAGAGAAATCACAGAAAATTGTTGTTGTAGAGTGATGGTTGTTTAGACTGGAGTAAACATGATCGAAAAGGAAGAACATAGCATCATTAGTGCATTTATCACTCAGGAATCCAAATTGATGTGGAGTAAGCAATTTGTATTTCAACAGAAAAGATAAGATTTTTTTTTACCAGACTTTCAATTATCTTCGACAACGTGGGCAGGAGTGCAATAGGGCGATAAGTCGAAGCAAGATCTTTATCGCCTCCTTTGTGTATAGGAATAATTTTATCGCTGTCTTAAGGCAGCTTGGAAAAACTCCAGTTTCGAATGACCTGTTTATCAAGGTAGTAAGATGGTTTAAAGTGCAATCAGGTAGAGCAGAAAACATTTTAAGAATGAGGCCATCAGTCCCAGATGACGATTTGTTTTTAATGTCATTTATTGTAGAGCGTAGTTCACCTAATACTATGGGTGTAAAAAAGAAACTATTTACATTCTTAAGAGAAATATATGAAATCGGATCCTGAGAAAGAGGTATAGTATTTGTTAAAGTTTTTGCCACATTTACAAAGTAATTGTTCAGGGTCTCAGGAGAAGTCGGGATTGTGGTGGGAGAAGAAGTCTTATCTCTCAGTTCATTTACGATAGACCACGTTTCCTTAGCAACATTACCTGATTTAGCCAGTCTTGCATTGTAATAAATTTCCTTGGCGGCCTTTATGGCTTTATGGTAAATTTTCTTGTAAAGCCTAACGTAATCATGCAAGGATATGTTGTCCGAGAGTTTTTTTAGATACGATAATGAGCGCATGTTCTTTGCAGATATACGTAGACCTCTAGTTGTCTAGTTGACCAGGGTTTACGATGTTTAGTTTTGATGGGCCTAAGAGGAAAGGATTCGTATGCCAGACCAGACAATAACTTTATGAATCTAGAAAACTTGATGTCGACATCAACAGAGCGGAAGTCCCAGTCAGTTGTTTGACATAGGTGTTTAAATGTTAGAAAATTTTGTTCTCCAAAGACACGGAACAATTTTCGTTGCGTGTTTTCACCATTATTTTTTGATTTTAACCAAAATGTAGTCAATACTGCTTCATGATCAGAGAAACCTGAGTTGATAACAGTACAGTCAGTAGAATTTGGAGCCAAAGAGTAATTAAAAGGTAAACAATTGTATGTGGGAAATAAAATTAATTATTAAAATGCACTACTACAAGCAAAATACAATTAATTAAATTTACTTTTATATAATAATTGCATATCATATAAATATTGTGGAGCAACATAATTTTTCTTCTTCATTGACAGTAGATATGAAATATACGTCAATTTGACAATGGACCGTGATAGTCGTAACGTCAAATCAATGTTGGCTACTCTGGAAAAGTTTCCAAACAAAGCAAAAATTCACACGTGGTGTTTGTTTTGGTTTTCATAATTGGAATATGTTGCTTGTAAGATGTTTAATTTTTACAAAATGGTAATGTGTTGGGTACCGGTGATTGTAATCAATGCTCATAGTACATTTCCCACCATATTTCCATATAGGACTGGTTAAGAACCTGAAGAAACGCAGTAAGTACTAGGTAGTGTGTAAATCCTTGATTTTGTGTAAGGACATTTATAAAACTAAAAGCAATATGATATATGACTAACAAGGATTTTGTCTTTAGAAAAAATGTGCAGATGACTGTTAAAACAAAATAAAATCAAAAATGATTACACAAATCACGTGTATAAACAATTCACAGACGTCAAACTTTTGCTTTGTTTAGAAACTTTTTTAATATGAATTATTTAATAAAATTGCAAGATTTCTCCGCTATTCGCGCACGATCATTTCTCGTATCCCCTCCAAGTACTTGCACACAGCGAATATCGGAATTTCGATTTTTGAGATCTCTTTACAAGTATTTCAAAAAGCTGTGCATAAAGTGGGAGACGGCTTTTTTGACCAATACTTTATTGTTCGATCGGAAGTGTTTAACATAGAAATTTTATGGTTCAAATTCGGGTCTTTTATATTATGATTTTTGAAGAAACTTTGTGCATGGCCTCCAGCAAACGTTAGTTGGATATGTCCACGGGATTCTAAGCATGCGACGGTAACACCACAACTCGAACGCTTCTAATTTGTTGAGATTCTTCATTTTTGTTGTCTAAGTTTCACTTCCAGAGTTCGAGTCGAGAAGCCGAGGTATTAAGACGTGTGGCCAAGACAGCGGCGATATATAAATTTCGTATACCGGAAAATATCACGTTTGTCGAGGTCAAATAAATTGAATAAATAGTAACAATTATAGTGAGCAACGTAAGTAACAAAATTAACAAGAAAGGACTAAGGTAAGATTTTTAATATAACTTTACAGTTCAGTAAAAGTCTCTGAGACAAGTTTAGGCCTCTGCAGGGTGGACCTGGGAATAAGCTTTTAACTTGGAGACTGCTGAATAAAATAAGTTTCAGAAATGGAGGAAGTAAGGAAAATACTGGAAGATATGAGAAAGGACATAAAAGAAGATATAAAAAAAATAAGACAGGGGCAGGAAGAGTACCTGCAAGTAATTATGGAACTGAAAAGAGAAAACTCAAGCTTAAAGAAAAAAATATTGAAACTGAATGAACACGTCGAACAATTAGAGAAAGATAAAAGGAAAAATAACGTCGTAATCACAGGGATAAGTCTACAAAGCACAAATCAAAAAAACATGAAAACTGAAATAAAGAATTTCATAAGAAATGAACTAGAAGTGGAACCAGAAATAAAAGAAGTTAAGAAAATCAGCGAAAACAAATGCCTAGTGGAATTGTTAGATACAGAAGGAAAAACGAAAGTAATAGAAAATAAACATAAATTAAAGAAAAAGAGAAATCTAGTCTATATTAACAATGATCTCACCGCAAAAGAAAGGGAAGTAGACTACCACATAAGAAAAAGGGCACAAACAGAGAAGAATAAAGGTAAACAAGTACAGATTAAATATCAAAAATTTATAATAGAAAATGAAGAATGGATATGGAATAAAGAAAAAGGAGAACTCGAAGTCAGAAATATGAAAAATTCAAAAAACTGATATAAGAAAATACGACGGAAATAGTGGAGACAAAAAAGGCAGGAATAAGGACAGAGAAAACAAACAACGATAATAAAATAAAAAATATTAAAGTAGAACAGCAAGGGCGTGAACTAATAAATAACGAAACGATAGAAATAGGTATTTGAAACACAAGAAGAATAAATGGTAAAGAAGAGGAAATAGTCGAAGAAATGAAAAAACTGAAAATTGACATATTAGGAGTAACAGAAACAAAGAAAAAAGGAACAGGAATGAAAGAAATAAAAGACGTATACAATATATGGTGGTCAGGAGTGGACCAAAGTAGCACAGCGAAATCAGGAGTAGCAGTAATTGTAACTCCATCCTGCATGAAGAACATCATCGATGTCCAATTTACAAACGAGAGAATTTTAACAGTTCAACTAATGATCAAACAAGAAAAGTATAGTTACATAATAACATATGCACCAACTGATAATACAAACAAGAATGAAAAAAATGAGTATTTTGAAAAACTTCAAGAAGTAATAGACAAGACAGAGAATAGCAATTTAATAATAATGGGCGACATGAATTGAAGAGTGGGAAAACAAAATGCGGGTATAGAAAAATGGCTAGGAAAAGAGGGAGAAGAGACGAGAAACGATAGTGGAACAAGGACTATAAATTTATGCATCGAAAATGATATGATAATATGGAATTCAAAGTTTACACACAAAGACGTCCACAAATACACAAGGGAATAGAGGGGTAGAGGCGAGAGATCAATAATTGATTATTTCCTAATTAACTCCGAGATATGGAAAGCAGTAAAAAATATTAAGGAAAAAAGAAGCGCAGAGATTGGAAGTGACCACTATCTAGTCAAAATGAGCTTTAGAATAATAAAAGACATACAAAATGACAAAAAGAGAAAAATAATAAAAGAAAAAATCAGAAGCTACAAACTGAAAGAAATAGAAGTTAAAAAGAGATACCAGAAATGTCTAGAGGAACATAGGAAAAGAGAAAATAAGTACCAAAATATAGAAAAAAGATGGAAAGATTATAAACATAGTCTATTAGTAGCTGCAAAAGAGAGCTGTGGAGTAAAAAAATAAGTAATAACCCCAAAAAACGCACGGTATGGTGGACAAAAGACTTAGAAAAAATAGTACAAGAAAAGAAACAACTGTGGAAAAAATACTTAACAGACAGAAAGCAAGAAAGCTATGACAAGTACAAAGAGAAAAGAACAGAAGTTAAACAGATGGTTAAAAATAACAAATACAGAACGTGGGCAGAATTTGGAAATAAATTAACAGAAGCATTCGGTGAAAACCAGAAATTGTTCTATAACACACTTAAGAGCATGAGAAAACCAAAACCAAATACATTGAAAAACGTGAAGGATAAGAATGGAACCATACTCACAGAAGAGAATGAGATTATGGAGAGGTGGAGAGAATACTTTGAAGAACTCTTGGAAGTGGAACAAGTAGAAGTAAATAAGTTAGAACAAAACAAAAATCAACACACCCCACAAGAGCAACAGGAACAGATAGAAAATATAACATAAAAAGAATTAACAAATGAAATCAACAAAATCAAGCTGGGAAAAGCACCAGGACATGACGATATAACTGCAGAAATGAAGAAAGACAGCAAGAATTATTAAACATCATGAACCAAGCTAAGAAAGAAAAGAAAGTACCACTAGACTGGCAGATAGGCATTATAACACCATTGTATAAAAAAGGAGATAGCAAAGAATGCTCAAACTATAGAGAAATAACACTAGGAAGCACAGTAGGAAAACTTTATGCTAGTATACTAGAAAACAGGCTAAGAGAAAAACTAGAGAACACCTTTGAGGAGAGCCAGAGTGGTTTCAGAAAAGAAAGAGGGACGAATGATCAGATTTTCATAATCAGACAAATAATAGAAAAAGCTCTTAAAACAGAAAAAGAAATACATGCATGTATCATAGATATGGAAAAAGCTTTCGACAGAATTAAAAGAGAAAATATTTGGAAAATACTAGAGAAAAGAAAAATTGAACAAGGTCTAATAGGATGCATCCAGAGTTTATATGAAAAAACGAAAAGCTATGTAAGGACACGAAATGAAAAATCAAAAGTATTTGAGAGCAACATTGGATTAAAACAGGGTTGTGTCCTGAGTCCACTACTCTTTAACCTAGTACTAGATGACGTAATAAAAAACTGCAAACACAAATGGAGAAAATATAATGTAGGATATTGGAAGTTAAGAATGATACAAATGACAGAACTATGCTACGCAGACGACCTGGTGATCATTGGGGAGTCAGAAAAACAATTACAAGAAAATATAAACATATTGTATGAAGAGCTAAAAATCAGAAACATGAAAATAAACAAAGAAAAATCAAAAACAATGATAATTGGAAGACAAAACGGAAAACACAAAATAGAAGTAGATGGCAAGCAACTTAACAGGTAGACAGATATAAGTATTTGGGGGTAATCATAAGCCGGAATGGAAAATTAGAAGATGAGATAAATGAAAGAATTGGAAAGACTGGTAAGCTGTACAATAGTATTAAGAGTAACTTTTTAAAAAAGAAAGAAATACCTAAGAATATAAAAACCGAAATAGTAAAAAAGATTGTGAAAACCACTCTAACCTATGCCTGTGAATCTTGGGCATTAACAGAAAGGCAAAAGAATAGACTAATAAGCACAGAAATGAGATTTTTGAGAACAATAGAGGGAAAAACAAGGAAAGATAAAATTAGAAATCAAACCTTTAGACAAAATCTGAAAATACACTCAGTTACAACAACAATCGAATAAGGACAACTTAGATGGCTCGGACATGTACTGAGAAGAGGAGAAGAAGAAATAGTAAGACAGATATATGAAGCGAGAGATATGGGAAGAAAGAAGAGAGGACGACCAAGAAAGACGTGGACAGAAGAAGTGAGGGAAGCGGCCGACAAGAGAGGAACAAAATGGGAGGGAACAAAAGCATTGGCCATGGATAGAAGGAAATGGAAGGAAATGTGGAAGAAAACGACGGAGAACCTAACTCCGTAACAACTCACACCGAAAGGTAGACGAGTTCTGGATTAAGTAAAGTAAGTAAGTTTCACATCCATAGAAAAACGGACTAGACATATCACTTCAATACTCTTAGGCCGTCCGCACATGGGGCGACGCTCGAACTACTCGACTCGATTCCAGTCACATAGGTCTCTCCCCGCCAGTAAAGTTCCTTCGTTGTGGCATTGAGCTCCGTACACGGAGCGTTTAGGATTCCAAATCTCTTCGTCTTGACCGACTCTCGTCGCTTGCGATCCGTAGTGCACGAGAAAGTTCGAGTGAGACGCATGTTTATAGTCATATAGGTAGTTTATTTTATCTGTTTCCTTCGTTTTTTGTTGTTTTTTGCGCTGAATGAAATTTTACTTTTATTTAAAGATCGGTGCATGTTATGTTCGTTTATTGTAGCCTACTAACTTTGTGGAAATATATTGTTTGTAATATAAAATTCTGAAAACATTGAACTTCTGTTTCTAGGTGTTTAATATAAAATTCGTTGGGGAAATAGAACCTTCAATTGTATAATGCTCATTGCATACAAATGATAGATACTAAAAATGTAACAATACCGTACTTTCTACAGATCTAAATAGTCGTTTGGGTCGATAAATAAAATGCGTTCTCCTTGGTTGGAAGATGTGAGCAAACTGAATCGACTAGTGTGCGGAGAGCAATCGCTTGTGCCGCAGGGTTCGTACAAGATGAGCAAGACGCGTGAACTTCGAGACGGGTCTTCGATCGACCCATGTGCGGACGGCCTTAGCCGTGTGGTCAATGAGAGACTTCTACTGCACAATACAGAACGCCAGCTAATAAAGCTTTTTCGTGCAAGTTCTGGTCGAATTTCCTCATCACTTTCAACCCTGCAGTCAATCCAGCTACCCAGACATCTAAAGTGTTCTACCCTTTCCAGGATTTTGTTGTCTAATTTTAGTACTGAGTCTTAGATATTAATTTTTCAGACCACCATCCATTTTGTTTTCTTTTCGTTGACTGTTAATACCTTTGCAACACATTCGTTGTTTACAGCGTTCAACAGAGTTTGAAGGTCTTCCAGATTCTCTGCCATTATGGCGGTGTCATCTGCCTATCTGATGTTTTTAAGGATTTCACCACCGATTTGAACACCTTCGCGACGGTTATTTAACGCTTTCTCAAAAATTGGTTCAGTGTAGACATTGAACAATTTCCAACAAGGAGTATTTTTTTACTCGTGGCTTAAACGGTTTGTTTATTGGAATATAATTCTGAGCTGAATGGTTTATTCATTTTAAGAGATATGCATATTTGTCATTAGTATTGACGAAATTAGGTTTATCTTTTTCAAAGAAAGCGTGTATATTTTGTTCACAAGAAATCCAATCAGCATTTTTCCGTTCCATTTTTTTATCAGATCTATTGCCAGTTCCTTATTCTGGTTGTTACTTGTTATTGAATATTCCATTGTGATTGGGAAGTGGTCTCATTTTCTGATTTAAAGACCAAATAGAAGATTAGATAACCCCACAACAGTCTTGTGAGAGGTTTCTGTCTATGACTAAAAAGTGCTGTTAATTGAAATAGGTCTAAATTATTTTTATAATTTTGCAAATAAATTTTTACAATAATGCAGTTTTTATGGAAATACTTTATAAAATGTTTGTAATTTATTTATTTTTTTAATACCTGGCATTTAAATATCTGATAATTTATCCTTAATAGATATCTTATTTATTAATAAGTCAATGCTAATAACCATTTAATTATGTACCTAAATAACCAAGGTCAGTTTTGACTCCAAATTACAATTAAAAATAACTCCAAAGAAAAATATTACCACACAAAAAATTTATGGGAAAAGTTCATAAAATACCAATTTCAATCAACAGTGTGCAACTTCAAACAACCGACACATTTATACTTTTTCTATCTGAACAAGAAAGAAGTAAGTTTGTATAATTTATAAAGTACTCAATGAAGGCAAAGAATTTTATTTGTTGAAACCTCCAAACTTCCAGAAATGCCAAAAGGCCGAAAGTCCCTGAAAACTTCTATAACGTTTATTTTAATAAGTTACAGGGGTGAAAATAAAAGAGAAAATTTAGTGTGATTTTTAATTGCAAATATTTCATTCAAAAGAAACTTTTTATTTATTCTAAGAGACTTTCGGCCCTCGGTAATATAGTCTGAGTAGATTATCGGAGAATAGGCAATTTTTGGGAAAAGTTATTTACCAGCAATTTTATTGCTGGAATCGAATCTTACGATTGTATATAGGTATGCAAAGTCCGCAGATAGTGTGCTACTTTTTTATAAACAAAATGGCGCCCGAAAATCGTGTTTTTCTTAATTTTTGGTCTATAACTCCAAAGATTTTAACTCTATACCAAAAACATCCAAAAAAAATTCACCGTAATTAAATTCTCATAGAGGCATGTTTTCCCGATTTATTTCGACGAGAATTTTCCCCGGAAAATGCGGGTTTTTCCAACAAAATCTTTAAGTTTCAACTAAAATTTCAGATAAGTAATTGTTTATCAATAATTAAATAACTTGGTAATATAAAAGCTCTTTTTGTATAGGTTATAATTACAGAAGCCGCTGGAAACTGAATGAACAGTTTACCAACAATTGGATTGTTGATTAAAAATTTACGGTCGCTGTAATAACCACAAAATTTTTAAACCACGATTTTCGGGCGCCATTTTGTTTATAAAAAAAGTAGCACACTATCTGCGGACCTTGTATACCTATATTATTAATATATACAATCACAAGATTCGATTCCAGCAATAAAATTGATGGTAAATAACTTTTCATTGTATTTTGCTAATTAGCCCAGAGTAATAAAGTAGTCTTTCATTCTGCATTTCAGGAGTCGAAAAAAAAATGAACACATTTAAAACACTTTGAAAATTTTGACATGCGTCAAAATTTTGCATTTTGCTCCGTTCCCCATATAGTGCAGCCGATATGTGAAACAATTGTGCATTTAATGATAGAAGTATATAATTTGGACCACATATACTACACATATAAAGGTTCAAATTTCGATATGAGGCCATCTGAGATTTGACCTTTTACAAAAATGGCGGGCATTCAAAATGGCGACTATACATATGTGACTAATAGCACGATAACTTTTGAACGAGACGTCAGATTTCAACCAAATTTGATATATAGGTTCTTTTTTTTTATGTATAAGTTCGAGGTCTTAAACCGAAAGAATCGGTTTACAGGAAGTTGTGTTTTTCCTGGTTTTTATGTAAAAATATGTTGTTTTCGATGGTCCAAGCTGCGAGTCAAGATCTGAATCAGTATCCGAGATGAATCTTTGTGATATAATGAGAGTTAGAGTTAGCGTCATTGTCGGTAATTCATCTACCACTTCATTTTCTTCAATAATTAATGTTGATATTGTATTGGGATACACTGCATCTCAGTAATCATCTTATTAAGACAAATTCTTTTAATAATTAAATGTCTTTGGTAAAACAAATACGTTTGTTTATAATAAAAACGATTGACCTATATTACCATATCAATGTGTCGATTTTCGATACAAGGTCAGTTTGAAATAACAATTAGTATTCGTTATTTATAATCTAGTCGATTCAGCACTTTTACTAAACACTCTCACTTTTATTTATACCAAATAGTAAACAGGGGAATCCACTTTGAGTTCTACTTTCATGGCGAAAAGATTAGTCATTGGTATTTGATATCCCAACGAGTAAACATCACAGTTACTAAATAATATACCACCAGCTCTTTACCGTAGTTACTTCAACGTACCAATAAATGAATCTACAGTGAGTATTGTTACTTCATCAACCCTTATGGTAGGGGGTAACCACCCCTCAATTATCTGAGATGGTTCAGATAAACAGGAACCATCATATGGCGATCTAAGACCAGGCAAGAACTTATGGGACGAGAATGGGAGGAAAGTCGTCCAAGGATGAAGTCCAGGAGAATGGAGTAGTGAACAGCAACTTCATCGTCAAGAGTAAGGACGTCAAACCCGATACGGAGCTGAAGGTGCTGCTTTACATAATTACGGCAATTCTGATTCTAAGATTGGCGTGGTCACTATGGAAGGCCCACAGAAGGAACCTCAAGAGGAACATTCATCGTGGACTGACGAGATCAACAGCGAACATTGACGTTTAAAGTGGTAAGTCCATATTATCTGTTCTTATAGTATTTCCACGATATAGTCGTAATTAACAATATAATAATAATATAATCGTAATTTAAGATACACATAATCTAAGTTTTACCTATTTTTTATCTACCTATTCTATTCTAATTAGCTTATTGGTATTATAGGGAATTTTTTTCTCAAGTATTATGATTATTTATAGGACGTAATGATACATTTTTATATGATTTTTATACAAGGTGTCCCAAAAGTAGTGGAACGGTCGAATATTTCGCAAACTAAACTTCCGATCGAAAAACTGAAAAATATGTGTTCAATCATTTTCAAAAATATATCCAATGACACCAAACACCAACCCCCACTACACCCCCTGGAGGAGGGGTGGGGGTAACTTTAAAATCTCAAATGGAAACCCCTAGTTTTTCTTGCAGATTTGGATTCGCTACGTAAAAGTAAGCAACTTTTATTCAAAACATTTTTTCGAACTATCGATAGATGGCGCTATAATTGGTAAAAACGATTTATCCTGATACCATAGGTAAATTATAGAAACGGCCAAAAAAAGTTTTTAATATTTTTCGAAAACCTATCGAATAACACCAAACATGACCCTCCAACCCACCCCCTGGAGGTGGGGTGGGGGGTAACTTTAAAATCTTAAATAGCAACCCCCACTTTTAGTACAGATTCGGATTGGTCATGAAAAATTAAGCAACATTTATTCGAAACATTTTTTAGAATTGTTGATAGATGGCGCGTTAATTGGAAATTACGATTTATTAGCGCCATCTATCAGCATTTTTTTAAAATATTTCGAATAAATGTTGCTTAATCTTTCATGGCGAATTCAAATCTGCTATAAAAATCGGGGGTTGCTATTTAAGATTTTAAAGTTACCCCCCACCCCACCTCCAGGGGGTGGGTTGGAGGGTCATGTTTGGTGTTTATCGATAGGTTTTTGAAAAATATTAAAAACCTGTTTTTTGGTTTCTCATTTGGAAGTGTATTTCTCGAGATATTAGACCGTTTCTATAATTTACCTATGGTATCAGGATAAATGGTTTTTCCCAATTATAGCGCCATCTATCCACAGTTCGAAAAAATGTCTTGAATAAAAGTTGCTTACTTTTACGTAACGACTCCAAATCTGCAAGAAAAACTAGGGGTTTCTATTTGAGATTTTAAAGTTACCCCCCACCCCACCTCCAGGGGGTTGTATTGGGAAAAAGGTGACGAAGAAATAGCAGAAAAAACTAACGAGGAAATAGAAGAGGAAAAAGGCGACGTAAAACAAGATATAAAAATATTAAACATGGTTCTGACAATTAACGAATTTTTGAATATTGCAAGCAAGGTATTGCCCAACGAGTTTGATGGAAGCGCCAAAGATGGAAACTACAACCATTTTTAGACGCATTAGAACTACTTGGAAAAATAGCCGAAGGACATGAAGAAACAGCGATAACATTAATAAAGACAAGATTGACCAATAAGGCTAGAAACCTGATAACCACAGAGGATACGATACCATTTATAGCTGCGGCACTGAAGAAAGAATTAAGAGGCGACAATCCGAAAACGATAATAGACAAGTTAGCAAAGAAAAGGCAAGGAAACAAAGATGCAGCAGTGTACGCACCTGAAGTAGAGGAACTAGCGGAACAGTTGAAGGTAGCATACATAGCGGAAGGAATGCCATTGGAATTAGCGAAAAAATTCACAACGGAAACAGTTGTAGCAACAATGAAACGAAATGATAATACGGATGGAGCTAAGTTAATACTGGAGGCAGGTAATTTCACAACACCGCAGGAAGTAGTATCTAAATTTTTATCGATTGATACGACAGAGGAGAACACACAGGGAAGAGTATTCAATTATAGGACGAATTATGAAAATAGGAGAGGACAGCAGCAATACCGAAGAGGATACCATAACAAATACGATAGAGGAAGAAGAAATAACTTCGGACAACGGAACGAAGGAGAAGCAACAGAAAATCAACGGAATTATTCGAACAGAGGATATAGACAATTTAACAACCAAACGTACAGAGGGAACCAGAGAGGAGGACGTAACAGAAACGTAAGGCTACTGGAGTTAGAGGACAGCCAAGAGGAACCAGAAAACCAGCAGTTGGGGTTTTGAATGAACGAAACAAGGAAAGTACACAGGCAGAAGTGGAATATAATATTTACAACTTCGACTTAAACCTAACGAATTTTGTACGAATGAAAACAGGAATCCTAGAACATAATTTATCATAGACACAGGAGCTAATATTTCAATACTGAAATGTTCACAAGATTTTATGAAGGAACATGTGAAACCAAACACAAAGGCGAAAATAAAAGGAGTAACTAAAGGAGAATTACAAACAATGGGAGAAGTTGAAACAACACTAGAAATAAAAGGATCTCGATTTGAGCATATCTTTCAATTAGTTGAACCTAGCTTTCCTATTCCAACCGACGGAATCATTGGGAGAGACTTTATTTCAAACTTTCAATGCATACTAGACTACGCTAACCTTAAAATGCACATTAAAGAGGACAACGATTGTTACATTAGTACGAGCATTTTGGATAATATAGATAATGACACGATAATAATACCGCCTAGATGTGAAATTTACAGAGTCGTAAAAATTTTTCAAACGCTGAAGAACGACAGGATAGTGGAACAACAGGAAATACAACCAGGAATATTCATAGCGAGAGCAATTATTTCAAGTAATAATCCGTACATCAAAATTTTGAACACAACCTACGAAACAGTAAAAGTAGAAACAAACGCAATCAAAACATTAGACATTAAATTATTCAACATATATAGACTAATCAACGACAGCAAGGACAGGAAAAAGGAATTACGGGAATCATTGAAGTTAGACATTCCAGAATACATACGCGATAAGTTAGTATCTTTATGCGAAGATTATTCAGATATATTCGCCCTAAGGCATGACATGCTAACATGTAACAACTTCTACGAGCAGAAACTGAGAGTTAAAGACCAAACTCCGGTATATATTAAAAATTATAGGACACCTCATGCACAAACAGAGGAATTAAACCGACAAGTACAAAAACTGAGAGACCAAGGAATAATAGAACCGTCCACATCAGAATACAACAGCCCAGTAGTGCTGGTACCGAAAAAAGCGATAGATGGAAATAAAGCATGGAGATTATGCATAGATGTTAGACAACTGAACAAGAAAATAGTCACAGACAAATTTCCTTTACCAAGAATAGACTCGATATTAGATCAACTAGGAAAAGCAAAATAGTTTTCAGTTATAGACTTAATGTTAGGTTTTCACCAGATACCATTAGAAAAATCATCAAGAAAATACACATCGTTTAGCACGGAAAATGAAGCATTTCAATTTACCAGATTACCTTTTGGATTTAATGTAAGCCCAAATAGCTTTTCAAGGATGATGTCAACAGCATTTTCAGGATTAACACCGGACAAAGCATTTCTTTACATGGACGATATAGTAGTAATAGGAATATCTGAAAAATATCACCTAGACAACCTGAAAAAGACATTCGAGACATGTCGAAAATTCAATCTGAAACTTAACCCAGGGAAATGTCAATTTTTTAGAACATAAGTAACATATTTAGGTCATGATCTTTCTCAGAAAGGAGTATCACCAGACAAAGCGAAATATGCAACGGTTGCACAATACCCGACACCTAAGACAGCGGAAGAAACAAAAAGGTTCGTAGCATTTTGTAACTATTATAGACGTTTTATTCAAAATGTTGCTGAAATATGCAGACCACTCAACAGATTATCAAGAAAAGGAGTAGAATTTTTTTGGTCAGAAGAATGTGAAAAAGCATTCAATAAGCTTAAATCATATCTGATGAAGCCACCGATCCTAAAATATCCAGATTTCAATAAACAATTCATCCTAACAACAGACGCATCCAACGAGAGTTGTTCAGCAATTTTAAGTCAAGATTATAACGGAACAGATCTACCAATAGCATACGCATCAAGAAGTTTCAATAAAGGAGAATGTAATAAACCTATAATCGTTACGGAATTACTAGCGATTCATTGGGGAATTAATCACTTCAAATGTTATTTATATGGAGCACCAACATTTTTAGTCAAAACGGATCATAAACCACTAACACATTTATTTGCAATGAAAGAACCAACTTCGAAACTTACAAGGATCAGATTAGATTTAGAGGAATACGATTTCGAAATAGAGTATATAACAGGGAAAAATAACTACGCAGACAGCCTTTCAAGAATAAAATTACATCAACTAAAGAACCTATACATAGATAATACCCATATATTAGCTATAACACGAGCTCAAGCAAGAGAAAAGAAGAAGGAAGCAAGGCAAACGAAGGCAGAAAATGAACTCGCACTACAGCCAGAAGCCCCCAGACAGACAGTAAGAAAGGTACTAAATAAGTTAGAGGCGCATAGACTACCAATTTTGCCTTTTGGAGCAGAACTAATCTCACCAAGGCTGAGCATTAGGGTCAAAAACAAAATAAAATGCCGCAAGAGCATATCCACAGGATTCAATCATTTCGATTTAAACCAAATGTTGGCACAGCTTGATAAGCTGGCGGTAGAGAATGCAATACGTAAAGTAAAGATATACGTAAACGATATTATTTTTAAATTGTGCACAATAGATGAATTTATTAAACAAGGAAACAACATATTAAAGAATGTAGAAATATACATATGTGAAGTACCAGAAACAATAGAAGATGACAAAGAAAAACACAGGTTAATAGAAGAATATCATAATCACCCGATGTCTGGAGGACACGTAGGAAATAATAGACTAATAAAGAAGCTAAAAGCAAAATTTAGATGGAAAAATTTGGAAAAAGACGTAAGAAAATACGTTAAACAATGTCATAAATGTCAAATTAACAAACCGAAAAGAACACATGTCGAAGAATTCGTGATATCGGACACTTCTTCCAAACCATGGGACATAGTATACATAGATACGATAGGTCCATTCACTAAAAGTAACGAAGGTATACTACATTCGCTCTCGCGAGATTTTTTTTGACACTGACGTTAGTAATTTCTTTTTTGAAAAATTCAGTTGTCAGAAGTGTCTGGAAATTACTACAAAACCAACGCACCTGCTCATATCCAATATTATTAATAGTAAACAGACATAAAAATAACATAAACCTTACGCCAATCAATATTTATTTATTTAAACCATTATAATGTATTGATAGCAAATGAGAAAATTATTTATTGTACAAAATAAAAATATTTTGTAGAAATAAACTTCACAAAATTTTATGAGATTAGTAGACACTCCCACTATTTCTAATAATTCTTCTTTTTTTAATGAAAGATTAAGTTGATTTGAGTTGATTTTAGCAGTTAATAGTGTGAGGTAGGAATTTTTGTGTTGTAGGTTTCCTATTCCGAATGTCTCAAAAAAAATCTCGCGAGAGCGAATGTAGTATAATAGATACTGTATAACAATGTTATGTGAACTTACTAAATACGCGGTCAGTATACCCGTGTGCAATAAAGAAGCAGAGACAATAGCCCGAGAAATTTTTGATCATTTTATACCAACATGCGGACTCATGAAGCAAATAAGAACAGACCAAGGCACAGAGTATAAGAATGAAGTAATGCAGGAACTAACAAAGCTACTTAAAATAGAGCACAACTTCTCAACGGCATACCATCCACAGTCCATTGGAAGTTGCGAAAAACTGCACAGAACATTAAACGAGTATGTAAGAGCATTCATAGACGAAGACAGAGAAAATTGGGACGTGTTGCAGAATGTTCACATACTGCTACAATACAACCCCTAACGCGTATCATGGTTACACACCGTTTGAACTGTTATATGGCAGGAAGATTAACCTACCAGAAGACCTTACACAGGAGATTCAACCATGTTACAACATAGATGCTTATTACAATGAGTTACGCTACAAACTACAAAACGCACACGAGAGAGCTAGAACCTTCTTACTAAAGCACAAAAAAGAGCGACAAGAAAATAAGAAGCTCAAAGCAACACCACAACACTTTAAAATAGGAGACCTAGTCCTGGTAAAAAGGGAAGAGAATGGTAAGTTTGATAGTTTTTATGTAGGCCCCTTCACAATAACAGAGGTAAACAACGTTAATTGTAAGACCAAAACAGAAAACAATAAAATCAAGGAAATACATAAGAATAGATTATATGCTTACAATCCGAGAACACAGTGAGTGACAAGTGAAACGGGAACAATGTTAATAACGCACATTTTTATTTTTTTTGTATTTAATTATTAGTTTTAGGAAATAAAAACTTAACTTGTATTTGTTAAAACGCAGTAGGCAGTTGGTGGTATTATCAGAAAATTTTCTTCCTTTTCCGTAGTCAGAAAATTTTTGGAGGGAAAGGGAAGATGTATTGGGATACACTGCATCTCAGTAATCATCTTATTAAGACAAATTCTTTTAATAGTTAAATGTCTTTGGTAAAACAAATACGTTTGTTTATAATAAATACGATTGGCCTATATTACCACATCAATGTGTCGATTTTCGATACAAGGTCAGTTTGAAATAACAATTAGTATTCGTTATTTATAATCTAGTCGATTCAGCACTTTTACTAAACACTCTCACTTTTATTTATACGAAATAGTAAACAGGGAAATCCACTTTGAGTTCTACTTTCATGGCGAAAAGATTAGTCATTGGTATTTGAGATCCCAACGAGTAAACATCACAGTTACTGAATAATATACCACCAGCTCTTTACCGTAGTTACTTCAACGTACCAATAAATGAATCTACAGTGAGTATTGTTACTTCATCAACCCTTATGGTAGGGGGTAACCACCCCTCAATTATCTGAGATGGTTCAGATAAACAGGAACCATCATAATATGTCGAATATGTCCACGATGTTGCTGCAACTTTCACCACCACAATAGAGGCACACTGCTGAACATTTGAGGTCTGCTTTTCGGCAACCACATGCATTTCCAGTTTCCATTGCATCTGCTAAAGATTAATTTCATAAGATTGGGGGTACTGGAGGCTTCGAAGTTTGGATTGGTATCCAAAATTTTCCATGATTTTTCCAGCCCCAATTTTTTGGATCACAATGTTTACCGAGCCATGACTGAATGCGGTGATACACTCGGAGTCTGTGGAAACGGGCTGCATCTTGTGTTGGAGGAAGTGAGAAGAGATTAAACGCATTTGTTGTCACTGTTTTAGCGAATCGTTTGTATCTCAAGGTTTCCAGAGAATCGTCTTTATTTCCGCCATATAAAGAGACGGAAAATGTATAAAATTTTCAAAAACCATATCTTGTTTAAAAAATAGTCATACAGCCTTCTACAATAGACCATTTTAAAGGTAATTGGCCTTTCTTCCTACTAAATGTACCATTATATAATATACCTAAAACTGGTAGAAAAAAGTTACAGAACAATGTTTGCGAATTAACAAAGAAAATGGGTCAAAATCGCTGTGAGTAGTGAACTTTTAGTGAAACCAAACACCATTTTAAAGAGGAAGGATGGAGGTTTTTTCTATGAAGCAATGCCTATACCTATCTCTCTCCTGTCGTTTCCCCATTACTGAGGATCGTGATTTCTTCCAATATTGCCAACAATGTTTCTCCATTGGTCTCTATCTTCAGCTGCTCTAAGAGCTTCGCAGAATGAGTTTCCAGCTGAATGCTTTATTTGATCAGACCATCTAGTTGGTGATCGTCCTCTTGATCTTCTCCCCGGAACGTTTCCAGAAACAATTAATCTCTCCAAACTGTCGTCACCTCTGCGAACCACGTGACCAAAGAATTGCAGAATTTGCAGACATATTGTGGACAACCTATATCCCCATGGGAAAAAGTTATGGAGTGTAAAAAACAAAACTGCTATCTTTCGTGTTGTTTTCTTGCTTTTCTTTTGAATATATTTTTGCAAAAAAAAATCTTTGACTTTGAAATGTGATACTTTGATAGTAAATTTAACCTAAAACAATTTTCATGTAGACGTGTTTGTACCAAAAGTGCATAGAACTCACCCTAATTCGCCCTGTGCCTAGGGACTAATTCACCACTTTCTTAAAAACGCACCCCTTTAAATGGTAGCACTCCACGGTTTTTTCATATTTAGAAGTCCATTGACTCTATTAAACAATAAAACCCCGTTAACGTTGTAGTTCCTATATAAAATACATAATCAATAGCCTAATATACATACCTTCCCAATCAAAATATTTCAAGTATACGGATGACTCTAGTAATTATCAAAATAATCAAAATCATCGAGTGTGGCATGGATTATTGGCCCTAAAATCCTCTGCAGAAAGAAAATAAGTTTAATACAGTAATGCAAGAAGAGTCAATCGATAAAAAAAGAGTAACGAAGCATCATGATATCATGAAACATACCAAAACCTCCTCCAATAATATTGTAATAAGTTGGATATATAGGAAAAGTCCATATGAATGAATGTCCATAATGAATATCCTATGCAGAGAGCAGGACCAAAGATGATCAAAATACAGCTCTTAACTATCTACAGTGATGAAATATTAAAACGGGAAGAAAAAGGATATCATACCTATAAACCTAAAAATGAAAAGAGCCTCAGAGTAGTGATAACAGTGATATATCCTTCTTCTTCTGGATGCTTTACAACTCGGGGTGATTCTTCGCCGCATCAAATATAGCCCTCCATCTTCTACGACCTTGCGCTTCCATTTCCCATTGTTGTATCCGTATCCTAGAAAAATCAGCTTCAACATCATCCTTCCATCTTTTTCTCCGACGGATTACTGATTTTCTACTGTCGCGTCGGGTCTCTCAAAAACTACTGTCTTTATGACTCTGTCTTCCTCTGACCTTATCGCATGACCTACCCATCTTATCCGGTTAGCTTTTATTTGTATGACGATGTTTTCAGTCCTCTTCAGTGTTCTCTGTTGGTGCGAGGACTCGAAAGGTGCCAGATTTGTAGGATCTAAATCCTCCTTGTTGTGGAATGACATTTGTCGACATTTTTTTCTATTCTGGCCAGGATGACTGTCTCGTTTAGTTTGAAAATGACAGAAGAGGGAAATAGGCTACTGGAATCTTCTGGGTCTTTTTCAGAATTAAGAGGACTATTTAGGTTTAGATTTAGCATGTCTTGGAGAGTTACAAGATCCATTTTTTTGCTCCTTGGCCTAGATGATTTGTTCACTGCGTATATCATCCAAATGATTTCCCCTGTTTTAACCTTTTTATACCATCGTGATCGTGAAGTTCTTTTAATGTAAAAGGATTTCCTAGGTAGTTTGTCTCCTGACTCAGTCTTCATTTAGTGTTTGGGTCCATATAAAGGTTCTTAGTTCTTCCATTCGTAAGGAGTTAAGTAGCGACTTGGTTGGCTGTAGACTTGCAAGGAAGTTGAAGTTCCTAAGGATCACTAAGTTTTTAACAAAATTCGATCCACTTTTCCTTTCTGCTTTGATTTATCTATTGGAATAGGGCTACTCCGTAGTCAACTGTTTTCTTTGCTAAAAGAGGCAGCTGCATATAATCTAGTCGCACCATAGGGGGCCCCGGGGGCACTTTTAGCTCGCCGCGATTTGATGGTGGTATTTTGGGTCGCTGAATCCAATGGAAGTGGTCTGGAAGCCCAAATGTACTGCGTTTAATTGTTATTAACAAATTATGGTAAATTTAGGTATTTTTCAGGAATTATTAGAAGCCCTGTAAATAAATTGATAGTGTTAAGGTCTTCTCTGGTGTATTTTTGGTCGCTGAATCGAATGTGACTAGTCGCGATTACTCAAAATGTGTTCTTATTTTGTTAATAACAAAATAATTGTTTATTCGCCGAAAATCTCGAAATGCGTTATCTACAGCAAGTTTGAAGTCTTTTTCAAGTATTTTTATACGCTGAATCGACTGTCACTAGTCGTGATAGCTTAAACCACGTTCCGACTTTGTTATTATTAAATTATTGCAAAAATAACGGTTTATAGTACGTTTACTTACGGTTTTTGCTCTAAATTTTAAAAAATCCACTTGAAATGACATGAAATTTGGCATGCACGTAGCTAACATGTCAAACAAAACAAGTGATATTGTGCCGATGTGTGCTTTTACCCTGGGGGTGACTTTCGTCCCGTTTTGGGGGTGAAAAAAGAAGCCTTTAAAATAAGTCCGAAATTGGATAAACTGATTAATTCTAAGCAACTTTTGTTCTATTCGCGGTGTGCAAGTACTTGGAGGGGATACGAGAAACGATCGTGCGAGAATAGCGGAGAAATCTTGCAACTTTCTTAAATAATTCATTGTCAATTGAAATTGTCAAATTGACGTATATTTCATACCTACTGTCATTGAAGAAGAAAAATTATATGTTGCTCACAATATTGATATGATATGCAATTATTATACAGGGTAGCGAGAAAGTATGGAAACGCGGTAATTTCTTGGAAACGATTTTTATAGATTTTGGTGGGTAAGGGTTTTCTAATACGGCCGATATTATAGTGGTAATTACTTTGTTATCAAATTTTCCGTTTTTCTGGAAATCTAATGAACTTTCTTATTTCAAATGGAACACCCTGTATATTTTTTGCGTTTTGATGTCCTTAAGAAATGCTGATTATTTTTCGTGTTATATTCCCTATACCTAAATGCCATAATTTAGGAGTTATTACGACATTTATTAAAAAAAAAATTTAAAAAATTATAAAAACCAAATTTTTCGGCCAGGTTAGACATTATTCTAGATTCCTTGGACCATTGAGAACAAACACATCCTTTGTAATTTTTCTTTAAAGTTAATCGTGTCCGAGTTATAAACAATGTAAAACTAAAAGAAAATCGAAAAATTACGATTTTCATGATTCAAATACACACGTAAAATGTTTTTTTTTAAATTACGAAGTACCTAAATTCAAGCTCAAACCTTCTGTTATCAGCTCCCTATAAGAATTGTTGGCACGTTTTATTCTAAAACATTGTTTTTTTTTAATTGTTAATGAAGCACATAATATAATAATATGAGAGGACGGGCGATCGGGCTGTATTAACAACTAGAAAAGAGTGTTTTAAAATGCAATAAGCCCAAAACTTACTTGTGTTTTTGAGCCTAGAAAATCGTCATTTTTCGATTTTTTTCAGTTTTAGATTGTTTATAACTAGGAAACGATTAACTTTAGACAAAAATTATAAAAGACCTTTTTTGTTTTCAATGATTCAAAGAACCTAAAATAATGTCTATCCGGGCCGAAAAATTTAATTTTTATAATTTTTTTAAAAACATTCTTTTTCAATAAATGTAGCAATAACTCCGAAATTATGGTATATAGGTATAGGGAATATAACATGAAAAATAATCACTAGTTCTTAGGGACGTCAAAACGCAAAAAATATACAGGGTGTTCTATTTGAAATAAGAAAGTTCATTAGATTTCCAGAAAAACTGAAGATTTGACAACAATGTAATTACCACTATAATATTGGCCGTATTAGAAAACCATTACCCAACAAAATCTATAAAAATCGTTTCAGCGGTTTCCGAGAAATTACCGTGTTTCCATACTTTCTCGCTACCGTGTATAAAAGTATATTTAATTAATTGTATTTTGCTTACAGTACTGCATTTTAATAACTAATTTTATTTACTACATACAATTGTTTACCTTTTAATAACATAACCTAAATCTTATATTTCTTCTTATATTTTTTTTTGGGATACGGCCTTGACAATTATCCAGCAACCAGGACCAATATGATTGGCCAATATAATTAAAAGTGCAAAAAAAGTTGCCGAGCTATGAAACCAGGTGTCGCTTTTCCGAACTTGCACGGTCCCAATACAGTTTTTTCACTAAGTCAGTACTTTTTGAGTTATTTGTGGGTGAATTTGTTCATTTTTCAACAAAAAAAACAAGTAACTCGAAAAGTATTGACTTAGCGAAAAAGCTGTATAGAACAAAAGTTGCTTAGAATTAATTAGTTTATCCGCTTTAAGACTTATTTTAAAGGTTTCTTTTTTCACCCCCGAAAAGGGGTGAAACTCATCCCCAGAGTAAAAGCAGACATCGGCACAATATTGCTTGTTTTGTTTGACATATTAGCTACGTGCATGCCAAATTTCATGTCAATTCAAGTGGTTTTTTAAATTTAGAGCAAAAACCGTGAGTGAACGTACTATATCGGTTATTTTTGCAATAATTTATTAATAACAAAGTCTAAACCTGGTTTAAGCTATCACGACTAGCGGCAATCGATTTAGCGTATAAAAATACTATGAAAAAACTACAAACTTGCTGTAATTAGTGCATTTCGAGCTCTTCGGCGAATAAACAACATATTTTGAGTAATCGCGACTAGTCGCATTTAATTTGGCGACCAAAAATACACCAGAGAAGACCTTAACACTATCAATTTATTTACATGGCTTCTAATAATTCTTGAAAAACACCTCATTTTACCATAATTTGTTCATAACAATTAAACGCACCACATTTGGGCTTCCAGACCACTTCCATTGGATTAAGCGACCCAAAAAACCTATAATACCACCATCAAATCGCGGCGGGCTAAAAGTGTCCACGGGATGTTGCGCCTAGACTAATAGACGGTTTCGTATGTTCTCATTAATTCTTTGGATTCGCTAAATATGCAGAGACAATTTTGTTGTCTTTCTAATTCCCTGATGATAACTTTCTTAGGCACATTTTTTATTAGCTCTACAATTTTTTTGTATTTTGGTTCAAGACGTAACAGCTCAAATCTAGCATGTCTGAATTCTTTTCCCAGTTTGACTCTTTGAAGTTAAATCCCCTTCTGAATGGGATAGCTTGTGTTGTGGTGTGACAGTTGGAAAGATATTTTTACCAATTGGTCTATGCTGGGTTTGTGGTATTTTTTATACTGGCTTACGGTATAGCTGCCGAATGATTTCTAATTCACGATGGATAATAGATACCTTTGACCCCCTATTTATCAAAATGAAAAAGTTCCTATGCTCCCGAGACATAAATTAATGTGAAATTGAGAACGAGGATATTAAGGAGCTATGATTTTTCCGTTCTGATGTATGGCATGGAAGCTTGCACACTAAAAAAGATAAACATCAAAAACATTGAGGTATTCGAGATGGGGTGCTACAGGAGAATGTGGAAAATACCATGTACGGAGAGAGTAACAAATCAAGATGTTTTGCTGAAGATGGGGAAGGCATGCGAAGTCATAAAAACCATACAAATGAGAAAACTGGAATATCTATGCTACATAATGAGAGGTGAAAAGTACTCCCTGCTAAGTCTCATAATCCAAGGAAAAATTTCGAGAAAAAGAAATGTGGGACGTAGGAGGATTTCCTGGTTGCGAAATTTAAGAGAGTGGTACGGGTGCAGCTCAACACAATTGTTCAAAGCTGCAGCCAATAAAGTTAAGATTGTTGTGATGGTAGCCAACCTCCGATGGGAGAAGGTACTGCAAGAAGAAAACCCCCTAGCGTTCTGTCAAATATTAAGAAATATATTGTAGTTTTCGTGAACTAACACATTAATAATTTTTATTGTCATTCGTCGTTTTTGACAAATCTAGAAAATCAAAAATTGG